>NW_027397126.1:5435842-5571233 GCF_003265705.2 Callorhinus ursinus
CGCTGTGAATTGTGCAAGACTGTTGAATCACAGATCTGTACTTCTGAAACAAATAATGCAACATATTTTAAGAAAAAAGAAAAAGAAGAAGATAGCAGGAAAGGAAGAATGAAGGGGAGTAAGTCAGAGGGGGAGACGAACCATGAGAGACGATGGACTCTGAAAAACAAACTAAGGGTTCTAGAGGGGAGGAGGGTAGGGGGATGGGTTAGCCTGGTGATGGGTATTAAAGAGGGCACATTCTGCATAGAGCACTGGGTGTTATGAACAAACAATGAATCATGGAACACTACATCAAAAACTAATGATGTAATATATGGTGATTAACATAACAATAAAAAAATTTTTAAAAAGAAAAAAAAAGAAAATCATCAATTTAACAGAATAAACTGGGGAGCTCAGAAATGGGCTTTGTGAAGTTTGCTTATAGTTAAGGATGGCTTGAAACATAAGTGGGGAAAAGAATGATTATGTAACAGATATAATAGATAATATATAAGAGATGCTCTGGATTGAATGGCCAGCTGTTTGTGAAAATGCAAATGTGGGTCTCCATTCCTTATTCCAGATACATTCTAGCTGCAGAAAACCTTTAGAAAATGAAACCATAAAACATTAGCCTACAGATACTTAAGTCATAGCTCGTGTTCCTATAAGTGAATAGCAAACTGGCACTGAAAATTAGCAGAAAAATATATTTCGAGAGAAGTTATCTGAAATAAGAAAAATCACTCATTCAACAGTGTTCATTCAATAACTATTAAGTCCCTACAATATGCCAGACCCCATTCCAGAGGCTGGGGAATCGTAATGATAGCTAGTAGGTCAAGGCTCCTGGATTCATGAAGCTTACCTTCTCCTAAGGGAAACAGTGAATAAACAAGTAAACATATAAAAAGTATAATGTCTTACCTGTAGGCTAAAATACACAGACTGTTGTATAAAATTTTCATACAAGATGCTTAAAGATTTATCCTAGTTCAGTTACTGGATTTCTAGAACAAAAAAAAAATAATTTTATAGGTATCCAGGCCAGAAAAGCAAATCACCTATGAAATGAATAAATCTGATTGCCTACTGTGTTTTCCAACACGATTTCGAAAGATCATGAAAACATACTTGTAAGTTCCCAAGGGAAAGAAGAGGAGACTCAAGAATATTATATCAAAAAAGATATCGTTCAAATACAGGGACAGCAAGCAGACATTCTCAAAAGTCAAAAGAACTAAAAAAAAAAAAAAAAAAAGAATCCAAAAGCTCTTCTTTAAAACAAGCAAGAAAATAAAATTTTTGTTTCATGAAGAAATCTGTAGCTAATTAAGAGATGGTTCAAAATAAGGACCTTAGAAATGGAGAAGGGGGTGGGGACTGGGGAGGGTCAGTTAGATTTAAGTCCATTGAAACCTAGAACTAATAACAAAACAAATGTGGAAATGATTGTCATGAAATAAGATGTACATATTAGAAAACTTGGCAATGTAAAATTAATAACATAATTCACAAAAACTGGGAGGTGGGGAGCCAAGGAGATGGGAAAAAAAATCTAAGAGAGCTAATGCCCTCATCTTTTGCAGTGAACAATCAATGAATACTGTACAAAAAGGAAACATTTAATTAAAACTAATGACTCCAATTTCTTCGTAGGGTTATGATCTATTTTATCACTCTTAGAGGGATATTTTAAGAAATACTATCTCTTGTAGTAAAGAAGCATGTATCTGAAGTAAAACATTTTCTTCTGTTTTTTTCCTTTTCTTAAGTTCAAGTAAAATTATACTTATAAAATGAAATGCAATTACATTTTATATTTATACTATAAAATTTTCTTTTTCTTTTTTTAAAGATTTTATTTATTTATTTAACAGAGAGAGAGAGGCAGCGAGAGAGGGAACACAAGCAGTGGGGAGCTGGAGAGGGAGAAGCAGGCTCCCCACTGAGCAGGTGGGGCTGGATCCCAGGATGCTCGATCCCAGGACCCTGGGATCATGACCTGAGCCGAAGGCAGACACTTAAAATGACTGAGCCACCCAGGCGCCCCACTATAAAATTTTCTTAGTCCATGTATTGGTATCTTGCTATAGATGCGTAGAAAGATGTTTGGAATAATAAATTTCTACTTGCCAATGTCAGTTCTTTTGTTCCGTGGGATTTGGAGAGTTTTTTTTTTTTTTTTTGGTAGAAAATAAAAGCATCTGTGCTTTTCATTCTTAATGATGTTACTCTGCCACATTTACAGAAATTTTAAATTGATTTTTCTTAGAAAGAGTAGTGTGCCGGGGCACCTGGGTGTCTCAGTCGGTTGAGCGACTAACTCTTGGTTTCAGCTCAGGTCATGATCTCATGGGTCACAGGATAGAGCCCCTCATCGAGCCCCAAGTTGGGCTCAGTGGGGAGTCTGCCTGGAGAGTGTCTCCCTCTGCCCTTACCCCCCTCAAATAAATAAATCAATTTTGTTTAAAAATATGTTCAAAAAAGCCCGTAGTGTGCAGTAAACATAAGCATATAGTCTTCTAGTTGAAGGACATTGAATGGAAGTCAGGAGAGCCAGTTTAAGTTTCAGAGCTTCCTCTACTGAGCGGTGTGACCTTAGGCAATGCAAGTGAACTTTATAGAAATGAGTTTTCACGTTTATAAAGTGGTTTAGCTCTAACATTACAATAATTCCATATAATTTGCCAGTACCTTTTTAGCCTGAGTTCTTCCAGAAAAAAAAAAAAAAAGAGTATGAGAGGAAGGCTTTCATGCAGACAGTTTATTTGGAGATGTGACCCGAGGGGAAAAAAAAAATGGGCATTCAATGAGGGTTAAATGGGAAAAGAGGGAAAAATAATGCATCCATATGACATTGAGCTGGTTATGCTTGTGAGCAAGTGTAGCTTCATCCCACCAGGGATGGGGGTTCTATGCTTGCACTAGCCAAGTGCTACCCACAGGTAAGATTGGCATATAAACTGTAGGACCCCCACTTAAATTTCAATTTCAGATAAACAACTGTTTTTTTGTATAAGTATGTCCCAAATATTACATGGAACATACTTATCCTAAATAGTTCTTCCTGGTTTATCAGAAATTCAAATTTAACTGGGCCTCATGTATTTCTGTTTGTGAAATGTAGCAGCTCTCCCCCTGAGACGTTAACCCTCTCCTATTTCCCATTATGCGTGTGTGGGGGCAGATGTCTTGTGCTGCAGCATCGGAGATACTCCACTTCAGAAAGCAAGAGGCCCACGGTAGAGGGGAAGGTGCTGCTGAGCTGAGATGCTGTCAGATTACATATACCTGTACAAGGTGACTGCCTTAGCAGCCTTGGACAGCTGGGTGAAGAAGTGACATCAGACACAAAGACGTATATTTGGGATTAGGCAAAATAACCAATAGGGATGTGTTTCATCATCTGTATCATAAAACAAAATATGAGATGATATTATCATTCTCCTCTTCCCCATCCTCATCATTATCATGCCTTGCTTTAAAATTTGGTTGTCTTAAACAGATAAAGAACTTATAAAACTTAACACCCAGAAAATGAGTAATCCAATTAAAAGCTGTGCAGAGGACCTGAACACACATCTCTCCAAAGAAGACATCCAGATGGCCACCAGACACACAAAAAGATGCTCAACATCACTTATCATCAGGGAAGCGCAAATTAAAACCACAATGAACTATCACCTCACAGCTGTCAGAATGGCTAAAATCAACAACACAAGAAACAACAGGTGTTGGTGAAGGTGTGGAAAAAAAGGAACCTGCCTGCAGTGTTGGTGGGAATGGAAAATGATGCAGCCACTGTGGAAAACAGTCTGGAGTACGATCTGGTAATCGCACTACTGGGTATTTACCCACAAGATACAAAAACACTAATTCGAGGGGACACATGCACCCCTATGATTATAGAAGCACTATGTATAATAACAAAATTATGGAAGCAGCCCAAGAATCCATTAACAGATGAATGGATAAAGAAGAGGTGGTATCTTTATACAGTGGAATATTATTCAGCCATAAAAAGTATGCAATCTTGCCATTTGCAATGATGTGGATGGAGCTAGAGGGTATAATGCCAAGCGAAATAAGCCAGTCAGAGAAAGACACATACCACACAACTTCACTCATAGGTGGAATTTAAGAAACAAAACAAATGAGAAAAGGGAAAAAAAGAGAGACAAACCAAGAAACAGACTCTTAATTCTAGAGAACCAAATGATGGTTACCAGAGGGGAGGAAGTGGGAGGACGGGTAAAATAGGTGATGGGGATCAAGGAGTGCACTCGTGATGAGCACTGGGTGATGTATGGAAGCGTTGAGTCACTATATTGTACACCTGAAACTCATATTACACTGGATGCTAACTATACTGGAATTAAAATAAAATAATAAAAAGAAAATTTGGTTGTCTTTCTGGGACAAGACACATTGCAGGTATCTCTAAATAACTGTAAACTAATTGGATTGAGAAAAATTAACAATGTCTCAAATTTCTTTTGGCTTTCAAATAGGCTCTCTCAGAGTATTTGCCTATTCACAATCTTTTTACAGGTCCAATTGGTTTGGCTGGTCTAAATTGATTTGCTCTGAGAAAGCATGCTATTTTTCTGCTTACCAGGAAATTATTTTATCATACTTTTTACTTAGAATGGTGAGCTTGTGTGAAGAGGCTTCACGGTGTGCCTAGGACACAGGAGTGTCTCGGTAAATAGTAAAGTCTCTTCCTTTGTTGTCTCTCCAGCCTCCAATGAGCACTCTTTCCATTCAGTCTTGAAGAAAACGAATTATTATCCTTTTCCTAGAAATATACAACCATCAATATACAGTCAGTTTTCAGGTTGACACCCCCCATATTCTTTCTCTTTTTTTTTTTTATTAGAGAGAGAGGGAGGGGCAGAGGGAGAAGGAGAGCGAGAATCTTAACATCACGACCCTGAGATCATGACCTGAGCCAAAATCAAGAATCAGATGCTTAACTGACTGAGCTACCCGGGCACCACCCCCCCATATTATTTCTGAACTGACTAGATTCTTCTTTTGCATCCATTATTTTCTCAAAGTATATGACTTATAGACTCCTATAGAACACCTTTACTCTCTGGCTTTGGAGGTCATTCTGCCAGGAAAACTGTCATTCCCTTGATTTTTTTTTTCCTTGAAAGGTTCGTACATAGCTCTTTTAGGGATTTTCTCCCTCACCCCAATCATCCAGTACTTTATCTCTTCTACAGAAATGTGGCTTTTTATCATCATGATCTGAAAACCCTCCCTTATCTGCTATTTACAAATGCTTATGCTGTATTTTGGCACATAAGGGACCTTGGGTAGTAAAAACACATCTTTTTTTAAGATCAGGAGCTTATTTTCGGTAGTCAAGCTGAAGCAACTATAAATTCATTATGTGTATTTAAAATTCAGGTCTAATTTCATAGATTACCTAGAAAATAATCACTGTAGAAGATAAAAAATTCCAATTATTACAGAGCATCTGCCCTGAGCCAATAGACTTTGCAACATACATATCACCGGTAAAATGTCTTTTATAGACACTGTTACATATTTCCACATTGATTGTTATTTAATCATCAATGAATTATGCCCCCCAAAGTAATTTGTTTTAGTGAGAGATTGTTGGCCTTTGATGCAATACTTATGCCATTTCATCATAAGGAATTTATTTGATACCATTTTTAAGCTAGTATGGCCATTAATTATGTCAGCTTATTACCATATCCTATCAGCTCGGTTTCAGCAATGAAATGAGAGTTTATTTTGTGACTAGATGGATATAAGACTACAAGAGCAGGCCCACATGTAACCATATTCCGCACTGCTTAGCATCCTGCAATTCATTAATGCCCATTAATGCATGCGTATTTTGGAAATGAATGGACCGCTATTGTGTGATGGCACATTTTATAAATCACTGCAGTCTAAACTAAATGAGCACTTTAATACAACTCGATAGATATTTGGCTTCTGAGTCTGTAATGCCACCTTAGTCTCTGGCCAAGGAACACAGCAGGCTGAGGTAGGGCTGCTTTCTTGACGATGCCCATGTTAACGTAGATGTCCAGGGGCTGCGGGCTGCAGGATGGAGTCCTTAGTTCAGGAGAGAAAAGCACGGCGGACTCGCAAGCAGCCTCTGAGCCATGCACATCTGACATGGCCATGCTTTTCCTTTCTTCGTTCATTCCTTTCGCGTTCTTTTCTTTCCTCTCCCTGTGGCTGCCTTTGGAAACTCGCAGCCATCAATATTCTTAATACATCTGAAAATGGGATTATCGTTTACATGCCATCCTTTAGCTTTTTAACACTTAGCATCACAGCATAAACATATGTTCATATGCTTAAATATTCTCTCAAAGCAAGAATTTGAACAGTTGTCTAGTATTCCATCATATAGAGGCCATATGTTGTTTTTTAATCTTCTTGGGACCAACTCCTAAAAGCGCTATGTCGGGTTCTTAGAGTTTTCGGTATACTTTGACAAACTGTCTCTCAGAAGCATTTCACTAAATTATATCTAAACCAAAAGCCTTTGCAATTGTGAACCTTCTTTAGTCCCATTAATTGAGATAATGTTTTAGAAAGCTAGGCGTTCTAGAAGAAAAGCAGCCTCCTTCATAAGGCTAAAGTATTACACCATTTCATCTATTCCCAAAACTTTCCAAAGAGACATCATTGAAATCATCTTAGCCCTGGCTTCTAGGCCCAATCCTTCTACTGAAGCTGTGAAACCACATTCAGCACCTCTGAAAAATCACAGCAAATGCTGTCCTATGATATTAGCTGATAGGACAGAAAGATGTTCTCTGGGATTTTTCCCTTCTTTTACCAGCTTATCCTGATGGACCTGAGCAGGGAGCCTGATAGAACTGTGCTGGGAATGCTATACCACACAGAATGTGAGCAGTGTTCATTTCTTGCTCTTAGAAACATAGACTGAATACTTACCCTGTGCTAGGGGATGGGGATATAACTATGGGTCACAGTTCTAATATGGAGTTCCCCTTAAAGAACTCATGCTCCGGTGAAGAAGGCAGCCATGTAGACCAGCCATAGCAAGTAACTAAGAGAACCTATATTTAAATGTTCTGGGGACTCCAGGGATGGAATGGATGTTGGGGGAGGTCATTGACAGGATGTGACCACCGAAGACCTGCAAACTGGACCCCAGTGATGAGAGGCTTCTCACCCACTCCTCTGTCCTGGGAATGTGCATTACACTTGCCTTTCCCATTCTCAGAAGCTACCCCGAGGACATAGCCTTGAGATAGTGATGTGTTGAGACCATCGGGATGGTATATATAACAGAACCCAGTTAAGGTGTCTCTACCAACTTTTAAGATTTGGCAGGCAGGTACAGAGATGGATTCGTTTTGTGTTCAACCAACTCAAGCCTCGTATGTAGGTTTTCTTGCTTATTAAAACTGCCACCTACCCATCTGGAGTGGCTGCCTCTTTCTTCAGTCTCCCCCTGCCTTCCACGTAAGGGGGTCAGCTGCAGACTTCCCACGGGAAGCTCCCGAAGGAGATTTTGAACTAACAGTTGAGGCTCATTTCTAGCATTCAATGCTACATTGTTCTTTTGTACTTAAACTCCCCTTATGTGAAAAATAAAAAAATTTACTATAACCAGCTCTTTATCTGCAACATTTTTTTAAGCCTGGCTTCTCTTCCTCTTTCAAGTCTATCAAATTATGAATGAACCTGTCATGACTAGTTTGACTCCTTCCAGAGCCATTGACAAAAGTGCCCCACCCTAGTCTGTGCCAAAGTACCCATTTACTGTTAAGAGTTGCCATTAATACTACACATCTTCTGCCTTGATGAATAATTTATGATAGAATTTAGTGTCCATTTTAAAGGTAAGGAGCTTATTCCACTGGGACCGAATTAGTGTGCTTGAGTTCTATCAGATCAATACATCAATAAAATCAGTCAATCATGCTGGCCAAAGAGAAATCTCTGTACTTACATCTTTTCATTCTGCTTTTAGCTTTCAGACACAATAAATACACAGTAGTAAAGAATTTGAGCGCTCAGTTGACCTTTCAATCATTCGTTTATCAAATATGTATCAACTACTATGTGTCAGGCAGTGTTTTAGTCACTAGGGAGCCCACATTGTAGAAGACAGACAAGGGACTTGCTTTCCTGGAGTTTAGATTCCATTTGGGAGACATGCATGACCAGCAAATTGAAAGACTAAGTAGACAAACAGGCAATCATATATAAAAATAGAATTTTGACCCATAACATGTACCACCTTGCCTAGGCAATCAGCTTCTTATCTGCAATGAACAGCCCAGAAAGCCAGCCTGCTGTCAAACTTGTAGGAGGTCAGACTGCTGTCTCTAGTAATTGGCCCCAAATGGCCAGGACTTGACTAATAACTGGCAACTTCCCTAATTTTGCCCCCACTTCCAACTAAGGACCAACCAGAAAATAAACAAAGATGCACCCATCACCAGTCACATAGGATGCCTGGCTTTAGGTGACTATCCAGCAGCTTCCCCATGCCAACAGACTCCAATCTGGTCATACCTAAAGCCTTTGGATTTTTCCATTATAAAGCTTTCCCATTTCTCTCTCTGCCTTTGAGTCTCTGCCAAACACAAGGGATGGTAGCTGACATCTTTGCTATAGAAAACTCTAAATAAATAGCCTTTCCTTTTCTTATTTGGTTGGTCTTCATTTATTTCCTCAAAACACATAAGTGATCAGGATGATTCCATAATGATAACTGCTTTGAAGAAAACACATTTGGATGATGTCATAAAGTAATGGGGGGGTCAGGGAATGATTCCCTGAGATGGGGTTGGAGCTGATCTGAATGTCAATAATGAAAGAACTGTGTGAAGATCTGATTCAGAAACTTCCCGGCAGAGGTAATAGCATATTCAAAGCCCACAAAGCAGGAACAAGTTGGCATGCTTAAGAAACCAGAAGAGGGTCAGTGTTGCCATAACCTGCTGAATGAGGAAAACAGAAGAGATGAAGTCAGAAAACCATAAGAGACTCTAAATCATAGGAAACAAACTGAGGGTTGCTGGAGGGGCGAGGGGTAGGGGGCTGGGGTCACTGGGTGATGGGCATTAAGGAGGGCACGTCATGAAATGAGCACTGGGTGTTATATGCAACTCTACCTCTAAAACTAATAATATACTATATGTTAGTTAATTGAATTTAAATAAAATTAACGAGAGAGAGATGAAGTCAGAGATGTATTTGGGAACCAGGTCATAGAATAGACCTGTCGACAGGCCCCTTAATGACTTTGGGTTTTCTTGTGAGAACTGTGGAAAATCACTCCAGGGTTATACGCATGGGAAGAATATGATATGATTTGTATTTGTAAAACATAATTAAAGCTGTGTGTAGAGGGAGACCATTTGGGAGGCATTCACAATAATTCAGGAGAGGAGTGATGGTGGCTCAGACTAGTGTGGTAGCTATTAGAAATGGAAGAAACTGGGGCCCCTGGGCGGCTCAATGTGTTAAGCGTCTGCCTTCAGTTCAGGTCGTGATCCCAGGGTCCTGTGATCGAGCCCCACATCGGGCTCCCTGCTCCACTCCCCCTGCTTGTGCTCTCTCTCTCTCTCTCTCTCTCTGTGTGTCAAATAATAAAATCTTTGAAAAAAGAAAAAGAAATGGCGAAAACTGGTCGGGTTTAGGATATATTTTGAAGGTAGAGCCAACAGACACAAACATCTAACATACTGGATGACCAGGGTGAAGAAGAAACATGAGTCAAGACTGAGTTCTAGCTTTTTGTGTGCATTTTGTTTGTTTGGCTCGATCTACTGGTTGGATGATGAGACACCATTTACAGAGATCCGTAAGACTGGGTCTGAAGTAGGCTTCAGCCATAGAGAGTAGAGTGGCAGGATTAGGGCTTTTAATTTGGTCATACGAAGTTTAAGATGCCGTTCAATATCCATGCTGGAAGTTCATTATAATCTTTTAGAACTCAGTCAATGTCTCCGGACTGGGAAAGGCGGGTTCTGCCATCTAGTGGCTGTGTGACTTTGGGCAAGTTATTTCACCTCTCTGCCCCTCTGTTTCTTTATTGTTAAAAAAGGAGATTAACAGGGGACATCTGGGTGGCTCAGTCGGTTAAGGGGCTGCCCTCGGCTCAGGTCATGACCTCAGGGTCCTGGGATCGAGCCCCACATCGGGCTCCCTGCTCAGCTGGGAGCCTGCTTCTCCCTCTCCCACTCCCCCTGCTTGTGTTCCCTCTCTCGCAGTGTCCCTCTCTGTCAAAAATAAATAAATAAAATCTTTAAAAAAGAAAAGGAGATAACAGGAGGACCTGTTTATCAGGAGATTGTAGGGGTTATCTGTTGAGCTTCACAATTGCTTTCTTCAGTGTAGTTTAGGAATTACTGGAATCATTTCCCGGATCTTCTACAAATGCTAAGTGTAATTCCTAGAATTTAATGATACTGTGATTTTATCTTTGTCTGTCTTTTTGTGAGATGTTAGAAAAGCTGCATCATGGGCTGCTAAACAGACAGCATTTTAAAACTGAAGCCCTTGATACTCTTTTCAAATCATGAAAATATCAACCTCTCTCCAAGGGCGGTGTTACACTAGAAATTTGACCAATCAGCTAATAACATTGATCTAAAATTTCTTGCTGACCCTGACATTTTATAGTGAGATCTATGTCCTTTTGACCCCTTAATTCTAGGACTATGAATTCTGGGAGCCTTGGAGACTTCCAAGGCCCAGGGACATGTAAGGGTAAAATGCTTATCAAATCTTGGGAGATATGTTATTTAGATAATCATGCTATATCTGTTTGTCAGGGAATAGCTATTTGATTGATTTCCCTAGGGACTAGTTAAAGGGAGATAAAAATTTTGGCAGACAACCTGTCCAAAACGGAAGGATTTGGTATAGTTATTTCCTTTTGAATATGGTAAAATTTTTATTAAAACATTCCCATTAATGTTAATAGAATATAATATGGATTATTTGGTAATAATAGATAACATGTCCTGACAATTAGTATTTTCCAGGCACTGTGCTAAAGCAGTTTACATGCCTTTTCTCATTTAATCCAACTCTTTGAGATAGACACTATTATAATGCCCATTTTACATGAGGAAATTGAAGCTTTGGAACATTCACTGACTCGTCCAAGGTCACTGGGCTGATTAGTGGTGGGATCATGATTTAAAACCCTGCTATTGCCTTGGTATTGCTCAGACATAGCTGCCAAACTCCCTCTTTTTTTTTTTTTAAGATTTTATTTATTTATTGTTGAGAGAAGGAGAGAGCACATGAGTTGGAGGAAGGAGCAGAAGGAGAAGCAGACTTCCCGCTGAGCAGGGAGCCCGATGTGGGGCTCGATCTCAGGACCCTGGGATCATGACCCGAGCCGAAGGCAGGCAGACGCTTAACCAACTGAGCCCCCCAGGCGCCCCCCCCCCCCCCCCCCCCCCCGCTTTTTTTTCCCACTTACCTCTTGCTCTGCTAAATTCTTTTCAGGTCTTGACTGCATTTACAAACAATGGGAGGAGAAAGCTGGGCATGCGTGATTTCCTGGCTTCTTTTTCAAAGAAAGGAATTGATGACCATCTGTACTGTAAAGATTCAGGATTCAAATACTGGTCTCCTGACTCCCAGTGCAATGTCCTTTCTATTACAACATTCCCCCTTCAAGAAGTTTACAAATTAGGGTTTCTTGCATTCATAAAAGAGGCTATTTGGTTTTTGTTGGCTGGCTTGGGAGCCCATCCTTCATCTGGAACATTCTTTCTTTCTTTTTCTTATGAAAGATTTTATTTATTTATTTGACAGAGAGAGACACAGCGAGAGAGGGAACACAAGCAGGGAGAGTGGGAGAGGGAGAAGCAGGCTCCCCGCTCAGCAGGGAGCCTGATGCAGGGCTCTATCCCAGGACCCTGGGATCATGACCTGAGCTGAAGGCAGATGCTTAACCGACTGAGCCACCCAGGCGCCCTGGAACATTCTTTCTATGGCAACTTACATTTTGCAGTCATAAACCAACTCTTGGAAAACAGTGGGATGCTGTCTGTGTGATGAAGAAGCATGTCTCTCACACATACCTATTTATGCCCCCTTGTGTACATATACATCCAAAGACTTGGATCCTCTAGCTTTGTAGTCGCTAGTCACTGCTTTTGAAAAATGGACTGTTTTTTTGTTTTGTTTTGTTTTTGCTTCATTCAATTTATTTTTGAAGCATAAATTAAATTTGAGGACCACGAACTGTGGAATCAAGAGGAATAAAGAATAAGGTAAGCAGCTGGGCTCTAGTTTTCCTTGCTGCAAATCCATTCCCTGTTCTCTGAGCCAGGGAAGTCAGTGGAATGCTCATCACTTTGAGCATTTTGATCAGGACCCTCATCTGTTGCAAACAGCTCGAGAGTATGTGTTTGTAATTCCCCTTTTAAATGAATGTCATCCAAAAAAATGTGCTGTAAAAACTCAATACAATTTATTAGTTAAATGAATGTCATCCTGTTCACATGGCTGCTTTGATCATTTCTTAATGGTTTTTAGTAAGTTTTCAGCTGAGGCCCTTTCACTGAAGGGGTGGAGACCTTCCTGGATGTTCTCCCAATATTTTACCTCTGCCTGGACAGCCTGTCAGTTCTTGTGGTGACGTCTCTATTTCACATCTTTCCTTTCATTTCCTCTTAGGAAACATTTTGAGACAAGGGTGTGGCAGACGTCACTTTTAGACTTCAAGGTGGACAATTAAAATTGTGTTGAAAATAATAAATGCGTTTTGATGTTGTATCAATGAGCTTAAAGTAAATGAAAAGTATGCAAGAAATTTCTCCACTAAGTCCCTTAGCAGGGTAATGCTCACATTTGTGGCTTTCAAGCCTCAACAACATAATCAATTTCTTTAGAAGGACTTCCCTCAACTTTTAACCCCCTGTGGGCCTTTATGCTTTCATGGTTCTCTGTCCCCCACGGAGCCCAGCCTCAATCATGACAATTAGCACTTTATTACTGTAGTTTAGTCTTTGCTTAATTCTTTGAAACTGTAACTAACAGACCATCCATTTGACTGCCAAGCTGTTTTACATGCTCTCTCCCTTTATGTATTATGACATCTTTCAAACATATTACAAATAGGAATAATAGACAACACTTACCTAATGCTCTGTGTCAGAAACTTGTAAGTTCTTTCCACGCATCAATGTGTCTCATCAACTCTCTTACCAATAGACACGTTGCTTTGGATTTTCCCCATTTGAAACAGTATTGCAATAGAGAGCCAACTCCACGTCTCCTTGGTCATGTGTGCAAGAACTTCTCTATGATCTGTACCTAGAAATGGAATTGCTAGGTCATCCTCTATGCTAGATACTGCCAATTATTTTCCGGGGTGATTGTACCAATTTGCAGTGACACTGACATTCTAAGGGAGTTATTTTTTATCAATCCTCAACAAAATCGGGATAATCTTTTTTTAAAAAAATGCCAACCTTATGTGCCAATTCTCCTGTTTTCAAGCAGGCATTAGAACCCCATCCCTGGCACCCAGCACCTAGAGCCTATATTTGGGACAGAAGCTGCTGTGATCATAGTAACCCTTAGTACACACTGCTCTCACTTTACTCTCTCTTTGATGTGTTTTTACTTGAATTTTGTCAAAATGATCATTCTTCTCCTTTACAGTTTGTATTTTTGCATGTGTCTTATCTAAGAAATCATTCTCTGTCTTGAGGTCCTAAGGATATTCTAATATATTCTGTTCTAAGAATTTCAAAGTTTTGTTTTTCCCTTTACTTCCATAACTCATGTGGAACCGGTTCTTACGCATGGTGTGAATCCAATTTTGTAGTTTTCTCATTTGAAGAACGAATTTTCACAGCACCATTTCCTGGTGCCCATCCTTCCTCTCTCTACTGCTCTTTAGTGGCCCCCTTCTCATACAGTGAGTGCTAATAGACATGTTCTTAGGGCTCTCTCTGTTATCCTTTCATTTGCTCGTTTGCTCATTCATTTGTTCATCAAATACTAGGAAACTACTATATGGCAGCACAATTGTTGCTTGGGATATAGCACTGAACAAAATAGGCACAAATCTTTGTCTTCTTAGAGCTTACATTCCTGTACTAAGGGTGAGACAAACTCTATAAAATATGCAAGAGAGAAGTAGATCATACAGTGTGCATTTATTTTTTCGAAGTTGTTTTTGTATTTACACATACTTCATATTCCCATATGAATTGCAGAAATAGCAGGTTTCTACAAAATAAATGCTAGATTTTTGATTGAGATTGCTTTAAGTCCATAGATCGGTTTGGGGGTAATTGACATCTTAATGATACTGAGTCATGACACAATATCTAAGAGAGTAGGCTGTATATATATATATGCACACACAATATACATACATATAAAATTATACCTGTAAATATTTGAAATGCATCTGAAAATTTTATGATAGCTTAGAAAACATGAGGTCTTTTGACCCATTGCTTTTCTAGTGGACACATTTTCAATATACAATTAATATATTCATATCACCAACAGGTTCAGCTTGAAATAAATAGTGTTTCATTTTGGGAACTTCTTGGAGAGATTTATAAAAATGTTACTATTTTAACAAGAATTATGTTGAATCACTCAAATCTTTTTTGTTTTGACGAACACCTGACTACATTTCAATTGCCACGTCTAAACTTTGGCCTCGATTTTTGCTACTCTTTGCTTCATTTTAAGTACAAACCTTCTTGAGGCTTATAACATGAAAAACCTAATTAAAATGCAATAGTAACTTTTGCCAGACTGCATTTTTCTTATCTTTTAGGGAATTTGAAACATATCGGGCACACACACATCAAAAATCCATATTATGAGAAAACACACATTTGCTGTGGTGATTACTTTTTCAAAAGACAGTTTCTGGCAGCTGTATTACAGCATCCTCACAGCAATTTTGCTCTCATCAGAAATACAAACTTGTCTGGGAAGAAATGAGACTGGTTATTCTAGAAACCAACCAGAAATTACCGTAGAAAAAAATGTTTCCCCTTGTTGAAAAAAAAAAGAAATAACAGGCCCAGGGTGGAGTCGCTTGCCCCCAAGACAGCAAACCAAGACTTAAGTGCAGTTTCAACCTCTCCCAGAAGTGGAATTTTAAACCAGTCTAGAATTTTTCTGGTCAGCACTAGTGAGGTAATCTGCTTGATGAGACCCCCTGCTCTTCCCCTGAGGGGAAAGGCCACTATACCCCCGAACAATCCTTTCTTTTCTTTTGTTAATAGCTTCCTTGTCCCTCCCCATTTCTGCCTATAAAATCCTTCCATTTTGTACAGCTCCTTGGAGCTCCTCTCTACTTGCTAGATGGGATGCTTCCTGATTCATAAATTGTTGGATAAAGCCAATTCAATCTATAAATTTACTCTGTTGGATTTTGTGATTTAACACCCTCAAAGTACATGCTAACTGTAAAGGCAAGATCTTTTTATTTAATAAGATTTTTCTTTTTTTTTAAGGTTTTATTTAAATTCCAGTTAGTGAACATACAGTGTAATATGAGTTTCAGGTGTACAATATCGTGATTCAACACTTCCGTACATCATCCAGTGTTCATCACAAGTGCTCTCCTTTAAGATTTTCCTTAAAAGCCAATCATGTACCTAATAGAAAACAATCCATATTATTCTTTCATTTGACATATTTTAACTGCGTCCTCACTATGTGGCAGGTACTGTGCTAAACACTGGGGACATCTTAGTACATAAGTCACAATCCCTGTTTTCACAGGCTTTACAGGATCTAGTAGGGAAAGTCAGATGGATAAATAATAAAAGACAAGTCAATTGTGATTGAATATGGGAAGCACTGGAGACCAGTGAAGAGAAAAACCACTGCAAATTTAGGAAATCAGAGATTTCCTATAGAAGGTGACAGCTGATCTGAGATCTGAAACACAGGAAGGTGCTAGAAGTCAAAGAATATTAGAGACAGCAAGTGAAAATGTTTCAGGCATAGCAAACAGCATGTCCAATGTCCTGAAAGTATATAACATCAAACATGCTTAGGGAAATGCAAATGTTATTCTATAGAAGAGCATGTATATTGTGATTGAAAAATGGTGGGGCATGAAGTTGAAAAGTGTCCAGATCTAAATCATGGATGGCTCTTTATGCCAATGAAGGAGTTTGGGTTTTTTTATACAGGCAATGGGGAACAGAGTGTGATTTTCAGAAGGGAAGTGACTTGTTGAGAAATTGTAGAGAGATCATGTCTTTGGTAGATGAGTTGTAGTGGGACGTGAATGACATAAAGTCTTTCAAGGGCTGAATAGAAATGATGTTGGCTGAATAGACAAAAGCATACTAAGAGTGGAGAATATGGGGTATATTCAAGATATATTAAGTTCAACGGATATATCTATATGTTGGATGTTGGAAGTGAGAAGAAGAGAGTATCTATGATGAAGTCCAGGTTTTTCACATGGGTTACTGGATACATAGTCTTTCCATTCACCAGTTTTGAGAACACAGGAGTAAGACCAGTTTTATAATGAAGAGATGATGAGCTTGGTTTTAGGCACTTGGAGTTTAACGTGCATTAGACATTCAAACGGAAATAAGTTAACTCTGTAAGTGTTCAGGAGTCTTGAGGTTAAGGCAGGGAGCTGGACTGCACACAAACATTTGAGAGGAACCATAATGTATTTGGTAACCAAAACTATTGAAGGGTGTGGCATCATTTAGGCACTATGTAGAAAGAGAATAAACAGAAGAGGGTCCCAGAGTGAGACCTAAAACAACTCCAGCATTTAAGGAATATATAAAGGAAGGAGAGGAATTCACTTGAAAAGAAAGAAAGATAAAGAAGTCTTATTTATTTTCTGCCTCAGTCTCTCTCTTTTCCTTCCTTTCCTTCCCAAAGATAGCCAAGATCATGATTTATCCATGTAGGATGTTCTTGTGTTGGGTGTTTTAGTTGTTCTACTTACAGAAATGGTATCAAACAATTTATCTTTCTGAGATTTGCCTTTTTGTGCATCATTGTTTTTACCATTGGTTTTTGTTAATACATAGAGACCTCATTCATTCATTTTAATTGTACAAACACATGACAGTTGAATTATCCATTCTCCTATCAATGGTTTCCAGTTTTTTGCTAACACAAACCAGACTGCAATAACTTATCTTTGTACCATCTCCTTCATCTCCTGTTGTGCATATGAATTGTATAAGAGTTTCTGGTTTCTTTGGGGTACATAATTAGATATGGAGTCCTTGAATCACAGAGCATATGTACTTTAAATGTTACTAGCTCCTGGAATTTATTTTCCAAATGGTCTTCACCAATTTACATTCCTAACATCATCATTTGACAGTGACCGTTTTTAAACACATTCCAAAAATTACTGGAGTCCAATATTAATGTTAGCTAATCTAATGAGTGTAAAAGCTTCTCATTTTTATTTTTTACTTCACATTTACTTAATTATTAGAAGACTGATCTTTTATATATTAAGTGATTTTTATTTCTTCTATTTTCAGTTGTTTATATTTGTGGTCAATTATGTTGTTTGTCCTTTTTTTGATTCATATGTATTCTTTATATACTTGAAATACTAATAATTTGGTGACATATTACAAATATCTCCCACTCTGTGGTCATCTTTAATTTCATTTATGGTATATTTTTGGGGGGTGGTCTTGTTTTAAGAACTTCTTTATTATTCCAAGGACATAAATATATGTTACATATGCTCACTTATTTGTTCAAAATCTTCTTGTTTTCTTCCTGTGTGGTCTTTTACCTCTCTATAATTTATTCTTTGCATGAGGGGTGAAAAAAGTTTTTTTCCAATGTGGAACACCAGTTGTTTTTCCACCAAGTGCACAAATATGTCTGGATCTGGTTCTAGGCTTTCTCTTCTGTTCTATTTATCTATTTTATCTATCTTCTATTGGTTTCACAGTCTTACTTATTGTAGTTATATGATAAGTCTGGATGGATGGTATGAGAAGTCTCTCATCTTCGTTCCTCCCCCATCTCAGAAATGCCTTCAGTGGCCTTTATATTATGAGTGACATCAGTTTCTCAAGGAATGCAATGTGGTTCATCCCTAAAACTCACAGGATATTGCCAAGGCCTTTCACTGATAACGTAAAATAGAAGAATTTTCGTAATAGATAAAATAGTACCTTACCGTATAGTTTCAAAGCAAACCTCGCTCACATGATGTTGATAATGATAGCTGATATCAAGGAGACGCTTACTCTGTGCCAGGCCCTTTGATAAGAGCCTCACATACAACATCAATCACCTTTAACCTTCACAATAATCCTGTCAGATACTCTTCTCCTATTTTGCAGATTCTTTGAGTCAACTCTAGTCACCTGTAGTCAGTGGTAGAAATGCTTAGACGCTCCGTCTAACAGCCTCTGAAGTTACTGAACATATAGTCCTCCATTTGTAAAATCCCAGCAGGTGGCATGCTGCCCAGTCGCTGGTATTTCAGCATGGTTAGCCTGGAAGACTTTGTGCCCACTTCTTCAACACCTCACTGTTTCATCTTCATCTTCCTGGGCCCAACCACTCTCCTCAAAGCATGCCATTTGTCACTGAAAAACAGAATTACAAAACCACTGTGTGTAGTTCAGCACAGTGGAATCAGTGCAGAGCCCCTCAAGAACACTACTTTCAAGGAGCGTGACTTATTCATTTTGGTCGAGACAAAGCAGTTTATTATGTTGTAGGCAAGTCTGGTAGAATCTACAATATTGATCAAATGCCACTGGCAGATGCATATATACATAACAAATACCACTCAGTACATCTCTTTCCTTGGCAGTGGTGCTGATCAAAAGCATTTGGACCATACCCTGTATTTTCTGTAGAAATCCAGTCATATTGTTTTGTTTTGTTTTGTTTTGTTTTTGCTAGATTTTATAAGAAACATCAATAATAAATCACTTCATATTTCTGGGCCCAATTCTCAGAGGCTCATATCTAGATGCAGTTAGACTGATCATCTACTTCAAACTTCCAGATGGTCCTGTCAGTGGCTGAACTGGTATGCAAAGAATTGGCTCAAGAATAATATATATGGAAACCAAACTACACAGAACATAGACACCAGAGAAGACGTGTTTTGTGGAGAGGAGTGGGGTGTATGATGAGACTATACCAAAAAAAGGATTCATTGTAGGACTCTCAAATAGAGAGATCCTCTAGTCAAGCAGTGCTTCTAGAAGTGTGATCCCTGACTACCTGCATTATAGTGGCCTGAGGGGAGTTATTAAAAATGCAGATTCCTGGGTCCTTCCTCAGACTAGCTCTCCGGGTCATTCTGCGGTATGATTGCATTTGAAAACCACATCTAAATCAGAGAACCACATTTAAATCAGATTAGTTTTGCAACAGAAATTTATTTTCAGGGACACTTTATGGAGCCTTTTTTTTTTTTTTTCAAAGGGAGATCTGTGCAACTTTGAGAGAAACCTGAACTTCAGTGTGGAATGAATTATTCCCATGAAAAAGAGCAAGCCAGCCTTGAGTCTTTCCCTGCCCATACCCTCCAAAGTATACAGTTGGCTCTGGTTATATAATTGACATTCCCTATAGCTTTAGGGATTTTTCAAAAGTTTTCTTATGATACTGTTAGAGGATCCTTTTACAGATCTTCCAGTGTTAAATAATCCTATCAAGCCTACCCTTACAAGAATTCTTGTGAACCCAGACCAAAATAGTATTAGCAGGTAAAATGCAACATATGCACATGACCTCTGAGATCAGAGAGATCAGAATGCAACCAAAACTTTGTCAGAGCAATCCTGTTGTGTGTATAATGAATCTAGTTTTCACTTGATTTTCAGTCTCCATATATGTTGTTAACATTGTTGTTTCCATAATCAAAACAGACTCACAGGCTAATAACAGGGTTAGGCTAAAGCATGCAGGCCTCATGTGATTTGGCCTGTGTAGTTCATGTGTGCATGCGTGCATGCACGTGTATGGTGGGAGAAAGTGGTATGATCTTTGTCTAGAAAGTGAAGTAGGGATTTCCAGAGGTTCCATGTGTATCATGAATGTTCCAGTGAGCTGTGGGTTAGGAAGTGGCTGCTAGTGTTCGTAGGATTCTATGCGCTTTCTCTAGAGTATCTGCATGCTGAGGATGGATTAGATGCAGAATCAATATCCTCTCTGAATCATCAGCATCCTAAGTGAGAACAGAGTGGGTTTACTCTGAAGCTCACGCAGCTTAAACTTCAGAACCTCTCCCTTGGACTGGACCCTGTGAGCTCCGGGTGTGTTTGTTGTACAGTGTTCAGCCTTGCCAGAGGAATTCAAGCTGCAATCAAGAAGCATTTTCATGTAAGCAGTTCTGGTAAATAGCGTAAAGAGATTTCCAAATTTTTGAGCTTCAGTGAGTTTCTCATTCTTAATAAGTAGCCATGTTCACTGTAAAGAACTTATCAAACTCAACACCCAAAACACAAAAAATGCAGTCAAGAAATGGGCAGAAGACATGAACATTTCTCCAAAGAAGACATACAAATGGCCAACAGACACATGAAAAGATGATCAACGTCACTCATCATCAGGGAAATACAAATCAAGACCACAATGAGATACCACCTCACACCTACCAGAATGGCTAAAATTAACGCAGGAAACGACAGAAGTTGGCGAGGATGCGGAGAAAAGGGAACCATTTTGCACTGTTGGTGGGAATGCAAGCTGGTGCAGCCACTCTGGAAAACAGTACGGAGGTTTCTCAAAAAGCGAAAAATAGAGCTACCGTACGACCCAGCAATTGCACTACTGTGTCTTTACCCCAAAGATAGAAATGTAGTGATCCCAAGGGGCACCTGCACACCAATGTTTATATCAGCAATGTCCACGATAGCCAAACTAGAGAAAGAGCTCAGATATCCATCGAATGGATAAAGAAGACATGACATACACACATACACACAATGGGTATATACATACACACACACACACACACACACACACACAGTGGAATACTACTCAACCATCAAAAAAATGAAATCTTGCCATTTGCAATGACATGGATGGAACTAGAGGGTATTATGCTAAGCAAAATAAGTCGGTAAGAGAAAGACAAATACCATATGATTTCACTCATATGTGGAATTTAAGAAACAAAACTGATGAACAAGGGGAAGGAAAGGAAAAATAAAATTAGATAAAAACAGAGAGGGAGACAAACCATAAGAGACTCTTAACTCTAGGAAACAAACTGAGGGTTGCTGGAGGGGTGGTAGGTAGGGGAAGGGGTAACTGGGCTGATGGACATTAAGGAGGGCACGTGATATGATGAGCACTCACTGGGTGTTATATGAAACTGACAAATCCCTAAATTCTACCCCTGAAACTAATAATACACTCTATGTTAATAAAATAAAATACATAGCCATGTTCATACCTAATTTTCTATTTGTGTTCATGTTTGTTTGTTTTCTAAAGAGAGCCACCAATTTGTAAGATTCAGGCCCTACAAAACCTGGATTCCCCCTTAAAAAACAAGCTATAGTTCAAAGAGTTAATTCAAAAGACCAGAGTTTAAATACAAGATGTATCAGTTATGAGCCTGTGGCTTTGTGCATATCGTGGAATGTCTTTTTTTTTTTTTGAATTTTATTTGAGTATACCTGATATACAATGTGTCTCAAAACCTCACTTCCTTATCTTTAAAATGGGGATTATAATGCTACACTCAACTCAAAGATTGTTTGGAAGATTCTGTGAAATTTGTGCATATAGTGTAATGACACACACACATTAGGGAGCCAGTGAGCGGCTGTGATGATCACAGCATTCCCACAAAGGAAGGTTCTGGTCACACTGTAGCAATTTAATGGGAAGAACATGACTGACACAGGAGAACCATCCGTGACTTATGAAATACATGTCGAATATTTGTCAAATACATCCATGACAAATATGTGTCACAAATGAATGGGATACTGGAGAGCAGGGCATTTTGTTCAATACTAGATCCCCAGCCCCTGGCATATGGGTCGTACATATAGTAGGTGTTTAATAAATAGTGCCGAATGCTGATGAAGGGAAGATTCTTGCACAAATTTTTTTTGTAAGTTTTTTTTAATGAATTTTTATTCATTTATTTGACAGAGAGAGAGAGCACAAGCAGGAGGAGTAGCAGGTAGAGGAAGAGGGAGAAACAAGCTCCCCGCTGAGCAATGAGAAGATGTGGAGCTCGAACAAATTTTCTGATATTCAGGGAGACTGACATACAGGGAGAAGCTATCAGAGAAACACTTCAACTGATTAGTATCACCTCCATTGGTTAGCAGTTATTTATAAATAGTATAGATTTCTTAAAAATGTATATATGTGGGCGCCTGGGTGGCTCAGTTGGTTAAGCGACTGCCTTCGACTCAGGTCATGATCCTGGAGTCCCGGGATCGAGTCCCGCATTGGGCTCCCTGCTCAGCGAGGAGCCTGCTTCTCCCTCTAACCCTCCCCCCTCTCATGTACTCTCTCTCTCTCTCATTCTCGCTCTCTCAAATAAATAAATCTTAAAAAAAGTATATATCTACATTTCTATTGAAATAATGTAAATGCCTAAATAATTTTTTAAAAGTTCAAAGTTTGTTCTGAATATCAAGTGCTTAAATCCACAGATGTATCAGATGAAATTCAGATGCTTGGCAATTGCCAACACACCTTCTGTCACGTGTCTACCATGAGACTATAACCTTTGGGAAAGCAAGTCTTATTAAGTTTTGTTTTTTACTTATTTTCATCTGTCTTGTCGTCCTTCCCCCCCCTCCACTATAACATGTGCTTAATGAGTGACTAGTCTCTTAAACCCTTAGTATGTTATTGGCAACTGACTTTCAGTATCTGAGGAGTAAGAACAAGAAAGGAACCAACACTGATAAAATACCTACTCTGTGACAGGCACTTTACAGAGAGTTAACCTTCACAGTAGTCCTGTGAGGTAGTTTTCATAAAAGGTTAACTATTTTCCAGTTATATGAAGACTGGAGCAAAAATAAGAAATTATGTTTAATTAAAGTGAGAAATAGGCACTTGAGACGAATGGGGACAGAGTGTGTGTGTGTGTGTGCATCAGTGTGTGTGCATTATCTGTGCACACTTATGTTTATATGTATATGTGTGCTGTCCTCAAATGGGCTTTTGATCATGGGCCTCAGTCTGATAGGTCTCAAACATTGCAAATTGTATGATACACAAAGAATGGGAAAGTGATATTCAAAGGTATTAGAAAACCTTCAGAGGGATGCCTGGGTGGCTCAGTCGGCTAAGCGCCCAGCTCTTGGTTTCAGCTCAAGTTATGATCTCATGGATAGTGGGATTGAGCCCCTTGTCTGGCTCCACGCTCATCGGGGAGTCTGCTTGAGTATTCTTCCTCTCCCTCTGACCCACCCCCCACTCACACACTCTCTCTCTCTCTCTCTCTGTCTAAAATAAATAGATGATAGATAGATGATAGATAGATAGATAGATAGATAGATAGATAGATAGATAGATAGAAAACCTTCAGAGACAACAACCAGATTTAATGCTGCTTTGTGCCAATCTCAGTCTTATTAAGCAATATTGTGGTTGGACCAGGCCTTGTGGTTCTTATTATGATTGCAAGATGCCCTTCAGCAACAACCATCAGGAAACTTTGGAAAAATAAAGGTTTATTATGGAACCTAGAAATTATGCAGCATATCTGGGGCCACTTAGCAAGGTTGGAGGTAGAGAGAGAGTGTGGGGACATGCAGGCCAGCAGTTGTGCTTTTATTGGGGTTGAGAGTGGGTGCCTAGGGTTTCATGCATGGGTTCACCCTTTGTTGGTGAATTTAAAACACAGTGGGAATTTAAAGTATGGGAGGAGAAAAAAACAAGTGGCCCAAATGGTCAGTTACCAAAATCAACCAAGATTTCTGAAAACAAAGGAGCCTGGGTTAGGGGAGGCCGCCTGGCTCTTCATCTAGTGCTGCCTTTGACAGGGATGCCTCTGCAATCCAAGCTTAAGTCAGGCATTTGCATTCCAAAAAAAGAAATAACCCCACATCAACTGCCAAGGCTTGCACTGCAACCACTGTTGTCGTGATTGATTGCGTCTACTGTTAATTGTCCAAAAATGGCATTTGCTTTATTAGAATCCTAAAGTAAAATGTGTGGAAACCATGAGGACACCATGAACCTATTACTTCGTAATTGGCATCAGTCAAACACTGCCTTCTTGCCTATTTTATTGTACTTTATTTAAAGATCTTAGACAGAGAAAGAACATGAGCAGGGTGGTGGGGAGGGGCAGAGGCAGAGGGAAAAGCAGACTCCCCGCTGAGCAGGGAGCCCCACGTGGGGCTCGATCCCAGGGCCCCAGGATCATGACCTGAGCGAAAGGCAGATGCTTCACTGACTGAGCCACCCAGGCACCGCTACTTTGTTTCATTTTTATTCCCAGCCAGCCACACCTATGGCCACAGGTATCACTTATTTGTATTCTTGCCTCAGTGATCTGGTGAGCTGTTTTTCAACTCATAAAACAGCCACTGAATGTTTCTTAACTTTCCCCAGGTCAAACAGGTTGCTTTGTATAGGTGTCCCCAACCATCATCTTATCATGGGGCTGCAGGCTCTCGTATCTGGTAGGGATTTATTTCCACTGGGAGGTGATGGTAGTGATTGTTCCCTTCTGCTCATAGTTCCTAAATGCTTTCATATAGAATTATTTTGCCATATAGAGATTGGGTTGTCCTGTGCCATACCCTTTACTTTGGGTTGACCTGGGAGCCAGGATGAAACTCTTCCTGAGCTCCAAGCTCCCCAACAATACGAAGAAACTCTTAGGCTTTTTCTCTAGCTTAGGCTCCTGGGATCCTGTAAGCTAAGTCGCAGGAGCCATTCCGTAGAGATTAGACATGGCATACAGTAACCCTCAATAAAAATTCACTGACTGAGAGTGGAAAATAAGTTCCAGCTGCCAATTTTTTTTCTCAAAATCTTTGACTTTCAGAAATGCCACAAATGCAAAAAAGAGTAAATTAATATGTTATAAAATATATTAAACTAATATATGTGACTATAATCAAATCAACTTTGGACTGTTGTTAAGAACGAAACAAAACGACCTCTATTTAAATGCATTTTATATTTCTATTGAAACGCATTTATACTTAAATGCATTTCATTTGAAAACTACAGCCATAGTTGAGTGGCCTTTTGATTTAGCCTCCACAATAGAACAGCTGGGCAGCTGGAGTATTTTCCTGAAGACTTGTGATCTGAAAAAAAAAAAAAAAAAAATGAAGAATGCCTAAATGAAGCAGATGTAATGTGTTTTGTGAATTTTTATTCTACTCATGAAATATTCATGGACCCAAAGTCAACATGCCAGCAAAACACCTTGTCCATTTCTTTTGGATGACCTCCTCCAACTGTGGCAGAGCTTCAGTACCTTGGAAACAAGTTGCTCCCTTTCTCTGACAAACCCTAAGAGAATTCAGCAACTGTGAAATGCCTCTAACATCTTGTCAAGAAGACATGATGCTTTTCTTGATTAATAGGATTAAGAAGGTTATGTGTTTAGAGACCTCCACTCCAGAGAAAACTGCAGAGCCTAGACCAGCCAGGAGACTCTGATCAGGCTTCCTAGCAACTGGAAGTCACACAAAAGCAACAGCATGTAGAGCAAATATGAAAATATCACCCTACTTAATTCAGCTATTGAATTAGTAATGGGAGAGATGATTTTTCACAAATGGAGACTGCTGAAATTATAATACCACTTTTTGGGCAAAGGCAAGCTGTAATTTCCTGTTGCTTAGAAGGCTCAAAAGTATATTTATCCCAAGGTCATTTTGGTTTTATCCTTTTGTTAATGTGTTTCTTCCCCTGGGCAAAGTGACTAAATCAAATATATACTTTTAGATCCATAGCTCCATTAAAACAAAACAACAACAACAAAAAACTGCTATGATTCTGGTCTTTAGATTCTCTTCACTCTTTTCATTTTGCAGTGCTTTGACAAACCAACAACTGTGCTGTCAAGTTTAGAATTTAAATAGACTTTCACAAAAATCTTCATGAACACCAGCTGTAATGTCACCAACCAACTCCATCTTTATTTTCTGTCTTTAAACAGAAAGCATAGACTCAGGATGGCTCTTGCCAGCCACAGCTTGGGAGGTAGGCTGCAAGGGCGGTTCTTCCCATCTGGGAGAAGCCAAACAGAATCACAAGACAAAATGTGTGACGGAAGAAGCCTCTAGATCCCGGGAAAGTTGGAATGAAACTGCCTTGGGGAAAATCATGTTATTGTTTTTAAATTGTCCTTGTTATACACTGCAGTGTAAGCTGGGTATGACACAAAACTCATTCGCTGAGCACGAACACATACCACCACCGAGGCCAAGCTCACACCATCACTTTTGGGAATTTGGAACATTTGTGGAAATTTCAAAAGGTAGCACTCTTTCGTTGGCCTGGTGAGGGAAGAAAGGAAGACAAGAAGCAGAGAAGAGTTTGAGAAGGTGACAAAGCAACAATCCTGTGCTAGATGAAGTTTGCCAGGGAAAAGGATACAAAAAGATAAGACTGAAGAAAGAATTGAGGGAGGAGAGGAATGTCAGATTTGGCAGGAGAGGCAAAAGGCTTTTGGAATTATGTAAATATTTTATAACATACAGTCAGAGCTGATGGAGAAACTCAAGTAGGAAAAAAAAAGAACAAATGAACACATTTCTACATTGTGAAGAGGAAAACTGAAAGAAAGCTTTGGACAAAGCGAAAATGATCCAGAGACTTATATACTGAGGAAAGAGAGAGACAAAAAGCATTAAAACAGGTGGAGCATTTCCATGTCTATTTGTAGAAATATTTTATTTTATTTTTTAAATTTTTTATTGTTATGTTCATCACCATACATTACATCATTAGTTCTTGATGTAGTGTTCCATGATTCCTTGTTTGTGCATAACACCCAGTGTTCCACGCAGAACTTGCCCTCTTTAATACCCATCACCAGGCTAACACACCCCCCCACTCTCCTCCCCTCTAGAACCCTCAGTTTGTTTTTCAGAGTACATCGTCTCTCATGGTTCGTCTCCCCCTCCGACTTACCCCCCTTCATTCTTCCCCTCCTGCTATCTTCTTTTTCTTTTTTCTTAACATATGTTGCATTATTTGTTTCAGAAGTACAGATCTGTGATTCAACAGTCTTGTACAATTCACAGCGCTCACCATAGCACATACACTCACCAATGTCTATCGCCCAGCCATCCCATCCCTCCCACCCCCGCCACTCCAGCAACGCTCAGTTTGTTTCCTGAGATTAAGAATTTCTCATATCAGTGAGGTCATATGATACATGTCTTACTCTGATTGACTTATTTCACTCAGCATAACACCCTCCAGTTCCATCCACGTCGTTGCAAATGGCAAGATCTCACTCCTTTTGATGGCTGCATAATATTCCATTGTGTATATATACCACTTCTTTATCCATTCATCTGTCGATGGACATCTTGGCTCTTTCCACAGTTTGGCTATTGTGGGCATTGCTGCTATAAACATCGGGGTGCACATACCCCTTCGGATCCCTACATTTGTATCTTTGGGGTAAATACCCAGTAGTGCAATTGCTGGATCGTACGGTAGTTTTTTTTTCAACTGTTTGAGGAACCTCCACACTGTTTTCCAGAGTGGTTGCACCAGCTTGCATTCCCACCAACAGTGTAGGAGGGTTCCCCTTTCTCCACATCCCCGCCAACATCTGTCATTTCGTGATTTGTTAATTTTAGCCATTCTGACTGGTGTGAGGTGGCATCTCATTGAGGTTTTGATTTGCATTTCCCTGATGCCGAGCGATGTTGAGCACTTCTTCATGTGTCTGTTGTCCATTTGGATGTCTTCTTTGGAAAAATGTCTGTTCATGTCTTCTGCCCATTTCTTGATTGGATTATTTGTTCCTTGGGTGTTGAGTTTGGTAAGTTCTTTATAGATTTTGGATACTAGCCCTTTATCTGATATGTCATTTGCAAATATTTTCTCCCATTCTGTCGGTCTCGTCCTTTGGTTTTGTGGACTGTTTCTTTTGCTGTGCAAAAGCTTTTTATCTTGATGAAATCCCAATAGTTCATTTTTGCCCTGGCTTCCCTTGCCTTTGGCG
The DNA here is from genome assembly GCF_003265705.2 of Callorhinus ursinus. Classification (NCBI taxonomy): domain Eukaryota; kingdom Metazoa; phylum Chordata; class Mammalia; order Carnivora; family Otariidae; genus Callorhinus; species Callorhinus ursinus. The sequence goes on from NW_027397126.1 coordinate 5,463,987, forward strand.
ATGTTTCTAGGAAGAAGTTGCTGCGGCTGAGGTCGAAGAGGTTGCTGCCTCTGTTCTCCTTTAGGATTTTGATGGACTCCTGTCTCACGTTTAGGTCTTTCAAACATTTGCAGTCTATTTTTGTGTGTGGTGTAAGGAAATGGTCCAGTTTCATTCTTCTGCATGTGGCTGTCCAATTTTCCCAACACCAATTGTTGAAGAGACTGTCTTTTTTCCATTGGACATTCTTTCCTGCTTTGTCGAAGATGAGTTGACCGTAGAGTTGAGGATCCATTTCTGGGCTCTCGATTCTGTTCCATTGATCTATGTGTCTGTTTTTGTGCCAGTACCATACTGTCTTGATGATGACAGCTTTGTAATAGAGCTGGAAGTCCGGAATTGTGATGCCGCCAGCTTTGCTTTTCTTTTTCAATATTCCTCTGGCTATTCGGGGTCTCTTCTGGTTCCATACAAATTTTAGGATTATTTGTTCCATTTCTTTGAAAAAAGTGGATGGTATTTTGATGGGGTTTGCATTGAATGTGTCGATTGCTCTAGGTAGCATTGACATCTTCACAATGTTGGTTCTCCCAGTCCATGAGCATGGAACGTTTTTCCATTTCTTTGTGTCTTCTTCAATTTCTTTCATGAGTATTTTATAGTTTTCTGAGTACAGATCCTTTGCCTCTTTGGTTAGATTTATTCCTAGGTATCTTATGGTTTTGGGTGCAGTTGTAAATTGGATCGACCCGTTGATTTGTCTCTCTTCTGTCTTGTTGTTGGTGTATAGGAATGCCACTGATTTCTGTGCATTGATTTTATATCCTGCTACTTTACTGAATTCCTGTATGAGTTCTAGCAGTTTTGGTGTGGAGTCTTTTGGGTTTTCCACATACAGTATCATATCATCTGCAAAGAGTGAGAGTTTGACTTCCTCTTTGCCAACTTGGATGCCTTTGATTTCTTTTTATTGTCTGATTGCTGTAGCTAGGACTTCTAATACTTTGTTGAATAGCAGTGGTGATAGTGGACATCCCTGCCATGTTCCTGACCTTACGGGAAAAGCTCTCAGCTTTTCCCCATTGAGAATGATATTCGGTGTAGGTTTTTCATAGATGGCTTTTATGATGTTGAAGTATGTACCCTCTATCCCTATATTCTGAAGAGTTTTGATCAAGAAAGGATGCCGTACTTTGTCAAATGCTTTTTCTGCATCTATTGAGAGGATCATATGATTCTTGTTCTTTCTTTTGTTAATGTATTGTATCACGTTGATTGAATTGCGGATGTTGAACCAGCCTTGCAGCCCAGGGATAAATCCCACGTGGTCATGGTGAATAATCCTTTTAATGCACTGTTGGATCTTATTGGCTAGAATTTTGGAGAGAATTTTTGCATCCATGTTCATCAAGGATATTGGTCTGTAATTCTCCTTTTTGATGGGGTCTTTGTCTGGTTTGGGGATCAAGGTAATGGTGGCCTCATAAAATGAGTTTGGAAGTTTTCCTTCCATTTCTATTTTTTGGAAGAGTTTCAGGAGAATAGGTATTAATTCTTCTTTAAATGTCTGATAGAATTCCCCTGGAAAGCCATCTGGCCCTGGGCTTTTGTTTGTTGGGAGATTTTTGATGACTGCTTCAATTTCCTTAGTGGTTATAGGTCTGTTCAGGTTTTCTATTTCTTCCTGGTTCTACTTTGGTAGTTGATACATCTCTAGGAATGCACCCATTTCTTCCAGGTTATCTAATTTGCTGGCATAGAGTTGCTCATAATATGTTCTTATAATTGTTAGTATTTCTTTAGTGTTGGTTGTGATCTCTTCTCTTTCATTCATGATTTTGTTGATTTGGATCATTTCTCTTTTCTTTTTGATAAGTGGGGCCAGGGGTTTATCAATCTTGTTAATTCTTTCAAAGAACCAGCTCCTAGTTTCGTTGATCTGTTCTACTGTTCTTTTGGCTTCTGCTCTGATCTTTATTATTTCTCTTCTCCTGCTGGGTTTAGGCTTTATTTGCTGTTCTTTCTCCAGCTCCTTTAGGTGTAGGGTTAGGTTGTGTATTTGAGACCTTTCTTGTTTCTTGAGAAAGGCTTGTATTGCTATATACTTTCCTCTCAGGACTGCCTTTGCTGTATCCCAAAGATTTTGAACAGTTGTGTTTTCATTTTCATTGGTTTCCATGAATTTTTTTAATTCTTCTTTAATTTCCTGGTTGACCCATTCATTCTTTAGTAGGATGCTCTTTAGCCTCCATGTACTTGAGTTCTTTCCGACTTTCCTCTTGTGATTAAGTTCTAGTTTCAAAGCATTGTGGTCTGAAAATATGCAGGGAATAATCCCAATCTTTTGCTACTGGTTGAGACCTGATTTGTGACCTAGGATGTGATCAGTTCTGGAGAATGTTCCATGGGCACTAGAGAAGAATGTGTATTCCGTTGCTTTGGGATGGAATGTTCTGAATATGTCTGTGAAGTCCATTTGGTCCAGTGTGTCATTTAAAGTCTTTATTTCCTTGTTGATCTTTTGCTTAGATGATCTGTGCATTTCAGTGAGGGGGGTGTTAAAGTCCCCCACTATTATTGTATTGTTGTCAATGTGTTTCTTCGCTTTTGTTATTAATTGCCTTATATAATTGGCTGCTCCCATGTTAGGGGCATAGATATTTACAATTGTTAGATCTTCTTGTTGGATAGACGCTTTAAGTAGGATATAGTGTCCTTCCTCATCTCTTATTACAGTCTTTGTTTTAAAATCTAATTTGTCTGATATAAGGATTGCCACCCCAGCTTTCTTTTGGTGTCCATTAGCATGGTAAATGGTTTTCCACCCCCTCACTTTCAATCTGGGGGTGACTTTGGGTCTAAAATGAGTCTCTTGCAGACAGCATATGGATGGGTCTTGTTTTTTAATCCAATCTGATAGCCTGTGTCTTTTGATTGGGGCATTTAGCCCATTGACATTCAGGGTAACTATTGAAAGGTATGAATTTAGTGCCATTGTATTGCCTTTAAGGTGACTGTTACTGTATATTGTCTGTGTTCCTTTCTGATCTATGCTGCTTTTAGGCTCTCTCTTTGCTTAGAGGACCCCTTTCAAGATTTCTTGTAGGGCTGGTTTCGTGTTAGCAAATTCCTTTAGTTTTTGTTTGTCCTGGAATCTTTTTATCTCTCCTTCAATTTTCAATGACAGCCTAGCTGGATATAGTATTCTTGGCTGCATATTTTTCTCATTTAATGCTCTGAAGATATCATGCCAGTCCTTTCTGGCCTGCCAGGTCTCTGTGGATAGGCCTGTTGCCAATCTAATGTTTCTACCATTGTAGGTTACATATCTCTTCTCCCGAGCTGCTTTCAGGATTTTCTCTTTGTTTCTGAGACTTGTAAGTTTTACTATTAGATGTCGGGGTGTTGACCTATTTTTATTGATTTTGAGAGGGGTTCTCTGTGCCTCATGGATTTTGATGCCTGTTTCCTTCCCCACATTAGGGAAGTTCTCTGCTATTATTTGCTCCAATATACCTTCTGCCCCTCTCTTTCTTTCTTCTTCTTCTGGGATCCCAATTATTCTAATGTTGTTTCTTCTTATCGTATCGCTTATCTCTCGAATTCTGCCCTCGTGATCCTGTAGTTGTTTCTCTCTCTTTTTCTCAGCCTCTTTACTTTCCATCATTTGGTCTTCTATATCGCTGATTCTCTCTTCTGCCTCATTTATCCTAGCAGTTAGTGCCCCCATTTTTTATTGCACCTCATTAATAGCCTTTTTGATTTTGATTTGGTTAGATTTTAGTTCTTTTATTTCTCCAGAAAGGGTTTCTCTAATAACTTCCACGCTTTTTTCAAGCCCAGCTAGTATCTTTAAAGTCATGATTCTGAACTCTAGGTCTGACATCGTACTAATGTCCGTATTGAGTAGGTCCTTGGCTGACGGTACTACCTCTTGTTCTTTTTGCTGAGGTGATTTTTTTTGTCTTGTCATTTTGTCCAGAGGAGAATAGATGAATGAGAGAACAAAATGCTAACAGGTTAAAAACATCCCCAGCAAATATACTCTATAGAAATCAGAAAAGACCTGAAACCAGGGGAAAAGAAAGGGAAAGAAAGAAAAAAGAAAGAGGAAAAAAACCAAAAAGATAAAAACAAAAACAGAACAATACAAAAAAAACAGAATATGATCAAATATGATTCAGGCTAGTGCATAGATCAGTGCCACACACAAGATTTTGGGCGTATTTTGGTCTGTTAGAAAAAAGTGCCTCCTAAGATTTTAAAGGGAGAAAGACTTATATATGTACAAAATAAGGGTTGATACAATGAAGGGATGGAAGATGACTGTAAAGATGAAAATTATAAAAGATTTTATAAAAGGAATTGATACGATAAGAAGTTGTTTGAAAAAAGAGAGAATAATATTTTAAAAAAAAAGATAAAAAAAGGGAGAGAATATGATCAGGCAGGAGACTAGAACAAAGCCATACACTAGTGATTTAGGGTATATTTTGATCTGTTAGAAGAAACTGTATCTCAAAATTTTAAAGACTGAACAGCTTACATATATATGCCAAAAATAAGGGTAACTACTATGAAGGGATAAAATATGACTCTTAAAATGAAAAATAAAAAAAAATTTTTTTTTAAAAAGGGATCAATAAAATGTTGGTTGAAAAAGGGAAAAAGAAAAATTATAAAAAACCGTTTAAAAAATTAACTTTGAAAAACTAATGAATCATGGTAAAAAAAAAAAGCCATGAATTCTATGTGCAGTATTCCCCTAGCGCTGGAGTTCTCCAGTTCTCCTTGATTGGTAACCTTGGTCTTGGCTTGCTGGCTGTTCCTGCTGATCTTCTGGGGGAGGGGCCTGTTGCTGTGGTTTCCAAATGTCTTTGCCGGAGGCGGAATTGTCCCACCCTTGTCGGTCGGGGCTAAGCAAGCTGCTCGGGTTTGCTCTCAGGAGCTTTTGTTCCCTGCAAGCTCTGGTACAGCTTTGGAGGACCAGGGTGAAAATGGTGGCCTCCCAATCTCCACTCGGAGGAGCTGAGAACTCAGGGCCCCGCTCCTCAGTGCGCCCTCCGAGAAAAGCAGTCACTCCCGTCTCCCCGGTCTCCGGCCGCACTCCGTGCTCACCCGGCCTGTGACCGAGCGTTTCTATCTCTGGCACCCGACCCCGTGTGGAGTCTCCAAACCCAGCAGATCCCTGCGGTGCACTCCCGCGCCGCTCCTCCCGGGGGAGGGAGGGGAGTCTCCCCGGATCTGCCGCTTGTTGGGTCCCTGCTGGAGGAACAGTGGCCCGACTGGGCCGCGGATCACAGTTTATGGCCACCCCGAGCTGAGAGCCCGCGCCTCGGCTCCGTCTCTGCAGCCGGCTTCCCCAATCTAATACCTGGGAGCTCTGCCGCACTCAGGCACCCCCGGTCTTTCTGTGACCCCAAGGGTCCTGAGACCACACTGTCCCGCGAGAGTTCCACCCCCCGCTTAGCCACTGCAGCGACATCCCTCAGTGGAGCCGACTTCTAACAGGTCCGATTTTGTGCTCCGTGACTCTATCACTGGCCAGAAGCGGCCAACGGAGGCCCCCTCCCCCGCCGTCTATCCTCCCGAATATCACCTCGGATTCACTTCTCCGCACGTCCTACCTTCCAGAAAGTGGTCGCTTCTCTGTTCAGAGAGTTGTTGCTACTCTCTTCTTAGGTCTCTTGTTGAGTTCGTAGGTGTTCAAAGTGGTTTGATCCCTATTCAGCTGAATTCCTGAGACCAGACGAAATCCAGGTCTCCTACTCCTCCGCCATCTTGCTCTGCCCCCCGAAATATTTTTTTTAATTGGTGCATTGTACAGAATAAGGAATTGATGGTTATGTGGAGGCACGGTCCCTGGTAAGTTTTTTCCCTGTTGGATAGTCACTCTTAGCTGATTCTCAACTACCATTCCCACATTTTGGTCATGGGGCTGCAGGCTCTCGTGTCTGGTAGGGATTTATTTCCACTGGGAGGTGATGGTAAGGATTCTCTCCCTTCTGATCATAGTTCCTAAATGCTTTTGTGTAGAATTGTGCTGTCGGGTATGGTGGCCACTAGAGCGTGTGGCTATTGAGCACTTGAAATGTGGCTAGTCAAAATGAAGGTGAGCTGGAAGTATTCATCAGATGTTGAGGGAGTAGCATAGGAATGAGAACTTTAAGTCTCTCATTAATGTTTTCCTATTGGTAATATATTGAAGTGATCACATTTTTAATGTAATAAATAAATTTGATGAAATTAATTTCACTTGTTTCATTTTCTTTTTTAATGTGGCTACTAGAAAATTTAAAATTGCATAGGTGGATCACATTTGCACCTTGCATGATAATTCTATTGGACAGCATTGATGTAAGATAAAGATGGGAATTGGACCCTTCTGCACATTGCCCCATTTCAGTTCAAGTGTTACACCCTCAGGGCAAAATATAGCCTGTTCTATAGTGACATGGGTTTAACCAGGGGAATGCACATTGGAAAATGGCCATTTTCTGAAGTCAAAAGCAATCATTTGAGAAGAACTTGTGTTTATGGAAGCTTCGTGATTCAAGGGTATGTTATAGGTGAATCAAAGAGGCAGGAGCTGAAAATAAACCAGATCATTTGATTCTTTAGTAACCGGTTTATTTTGACATCTTCATTGTGAATTTGGCCTTTCAATTTTGTCTGCTTTGTTCTTTCTAGCTGGCAATACCTGCTGAATGGGGCATGGCAATAATTACTAAGCTTGGATTAAAATGTACGACTGAGCTCTTAGGAAACTTTACATTTCAAAGCCATCCCAGTTTGCCCTAAATAATATAACCAAACAGATCTGAAGGGTTTGTTGAAAAATTCGTTCAGAAATTGGCTTATGGGCATTATCTTACTTTAGCTGTGTGCATCTGTATTCATTGATAGGATTCCCGAGTGTTGCCAGGATAAAATTGGAAGAATAACATTATTTTTATAGTGACACCCCGGTGTATCATGTACTTTTTATGTTGTGATGAGCCAAGAACCATGCTGCCAATGATAGGGAAAACCCAGAGCTTCTCTAGTTTGCACATGCAAGAAAATTGTTTCCTTGTAAAGCTGACAATACTCATTAAAATGCCTTTGAATTCAAAGTGAGATTTTTTCTAACACCAAATGCATCTTCTAACTATATCCACATTTTCAATATAATGGTGACCTTCAGGCACAAAAGTAGATAGGTGCATAAAAAGTTGTTTTCATTCAGCTAACATTTAATTTGACTTTAGTACAGGAGGGTGCATTGTGAGAGAAAGGAAGCCTTCATGAGGATTATAATCTAATTGGAGCAATCTACTTCCTATCCATGCAATGGTAACTATTAGTATGGCTATAAATGCCAAGGGAAAAATGGGCAGTCCAGGTAAGAGACACTGCTAGAGGTCACAGGAAGGACACTTCCCTAATCAGCCAATGTGCGGTAGTAAAGAGAAAGGAATCTTGAGTCTAGATATCTGGGATTCAGTTAGGGCTCTACTGCTTCACAAATCTGAGAACATGATCTCATGTCCCTGCACCTAGGTGTCCAGGGTGGTTGGTCTTTTGAGTTCATCCTCCTATAATCGTATTCTGATGGATACTATTCAGATCCTTTTACTTCTTTAGGTATCACTGAACAAAGGTAATGTGCATGGCTGACTGTCAAAATCTGGGACCGTAGAGAGAAGGTACATGCTGGAGGAAAACAATAAAATATATACTATTTAAAATTAATGCCCTCTACTCATAAAAGTCCTCTGATTAGTTTCTCCAATAGAGAGTTTCCAAAGGCTCTTTTTATTTGTTTATTTTTGGAATACAGGTTCTGATCGTATTACCAGCCTTCCCTCTGTCTTGTCCTCGGTGTCTTCTTTCCCTTACCTACACAGTTTTTCATTCCCCAAATCACCATTCCTATCTTGGGCAGAGCAATTTAGTTCTACTTTCGACTCATCCTCAGCCCGGAGTAGGCAAGCCTGGGGAAGGGTGTGTGACGTTGGCGGGGGTGTGGGTGGGCAGAAAGTAGCAATAAAAAGTAAAAAGGCCAGAGGCACTTAGGTGGCTCAGTCGCTTAAGCTTTCAACTCTTGGTTTCAGCTCAGGTCATGATCTCAGGGTCATAGGATCCAGCCCCACGGTGTTCTCCGAGCTCAGCAGGGAATCTGCTTGAGATTCTCTCTCCCTCTCCCTCTGGCCCTCCCCCTCCCCCCACCCCGCTTGGGCGTGTGTGCGCTCACGAGTGCACGCTCTCTCTCAAATAAATAAATAAATCTTAAAACAAAGAGAGAGAGAGAGAAGTAAAAAGGCAGGCAGGATATTTGGCCAAAGACAATTTTCAGCATTCTTCAGGCATCTTTTACAAGAACAGCTTTTTCCACCCCCAAAGAAGTAAGTGAGCTACCTTTGGTTTGAAACATTGCACGTGATTGGATTCTTCAGTCAGCTGAATTAAATGTCATTTCATGGAGTCGACACAAATGGTGACCAGTACTAAGGTTGAGTGTGAAAGGACTGCAGTTTCAAGGTTTTGTTCTCCTTCTCATCCATTATTTGCATGATCTCCATCATCCTTTGTAAACATGTAGACCAAGGTGCAATGAAAAGGCCTCCTACTTTGTAATTCTGCCTAGAATTTTCTGATGAAAACAAAACTCATCCAGGGACATTCACCAAACGTGTGTAATGGTGTCACCCAGGTCCCAACCTCCTTGTCTGTATTTCTTTGACACAAGTGTCAGAAGCTGGATCTCAAAATTGCTTCCCTTAGTCACCCAACTGGAAGGTGGCAGAGCCAGAATTTGAAACCAGGTGTGTGTGAGTGCAGAGCCCACAGTCATTACCTAATTTTGCCTCTCACTGGATGGGAGGGGAAAGGCTACGTAGAGAAAATGGTATTTGAGCTGGTTCTTTGAACAATAACGAGCAGGATTTGATAGATGGAGATGTATGGAGATGGAAGTTCAGAGAGACCATACCAGATTGAGAGCACCCCAGGAAAAAAGGCGTCATCAGGAGATGATGCATCATATGACTCTGTGGCGACACTTCCAGGAAATTAGTTAGCAACAAGGCATTTTTCAGTCATGAGCCTGAGATTACTGGCAAACTATATTTAACTAGCCCTTGTCAACCACAGTCTTATACATGAGTCTACAGCTTCAGATCTTGTCATATCAAATAACTTCAAGACAGGAGATGAGGCTTATTGCTCTATCTTTTTCATAAAAGATGACTCTTTGAGCCATGAAGTGAAGTGAACAAAAAACAGTATCAGGTAAAATCAGAGAAACCTAGATAGAAAGCACTAAAATTGTGGTGGAGCAAGATGGCAGAGGAGTAGGAGACCTGGATTTCGTCTGGTCTCAGGAATTCAGCTGAATAGAAAGCACTAAAATTGTTAAGAAAAAAATTGAATTTTACTGTGTAATAATTTACATGATACAGAAAAGTGGGTAAGAGAATGTTAATGCTTCTGCTAAGTATTGCCAAACTGCCTTATATGAATGTTGTACTTTCTATGACACTACTCCTTTTGTCACATCATCATCAACTCTGGGTTTTAATCACATGTCATTCTTACTGGAAGTCCACTGACTTTTTCAACAAAATCGACTGAACCCAAACATTTTTTAATGATGTGGGTTATCATTCTAAACTTTGATCACTTTTCTTGGTTATCATATAATGATGGTTTATCCCTATACTAAGTAGCCTCAGAAAATATTTTTGACTGCTTTTGCATGACATATTTATGGTTTTCCTGCATTATTCATTCTAGTCAGTCTGTCAAAATCCTCTCTTTATAACCCCCTTCTACTTTCGATCTGCTGCAGCTTATTAAAGCTTATTATAATTCTGTCTAAAGTTAAACTACCTCTGAGTGAGAGCCTGGAATGTTCCCTCATGAATAAACTTATGACATCTATTTTGGCTGCTGAAGACGTTTGTTTGTTTATATCCTGGTTTTCATATGTGTTCTGAATACTTAAGGAAGCTGTGGACATGAGAGCTGGATAAGGAGAGATGGCAAGAGGTATTCAAAAGTAGAATCCTTAAAGGTACTTTTAAGAAGAGCTCTAGCTGCGAATCCTTTCAATCAAAGCACAGGAAATGAAGAGAATATTTTATTTATGTGTGTTCCATATTAAACCAACTGTGAGGTATTAGAAAGTTGTGTTTTAAAATTTTAAATCTTAAAATGTTTAAAAGCCATAAAACAAATATGTAAAATATATTGTATGAAAATAGGAAAACATTTCACCATATTCCAGAGGTAGTCTAGCACAGTGGTTAGGAGTACGAACTCAGGAGCCAGATTCACTGGGTCTGAAACTCAGTTTCTCTGCTTTCTAGCAGGGTGACACTGAAGAATTTCCTTCCCAGCTCCATGCTTTCATTTCTACATCTGTAAAGTGGAGGTGAGTTCACACTACCTACCTCTGTATTATTCTAAGGGAAATGAGTCAGACTGAGAAAGGCAAATACCTTAGGATTTCACTCATATGAGGAATCTCAAAACAAAAACCAGAAGCAGAATCAGACTGTAAATACAGAGAACAAACATGGCTGCCGGCAGGGGGGCGGGGCAGGAGTTGGGGTTTGGGCAAAATGGGTGAAAGAGAGTGGGAGAGACAAGCTTCCAGTTGTGGAATAAGTCGGTCACAGGAATGAAAGTCACAGCATGAGGAATACAGTCAATGATACTGTAATAGCATCGTGTGGTGACAGATGGCAGCTACACTTATGAAGAGCACAGCATAACGTATAAACTTGTTGAAACACTATGTTGTACATCTGAAACTGATGAAACACTGCATGTCAACTATGCTCAAATACGAAAACTTTAAAAAATACTACCCACCTCTTAGGGTTGTTGGGAAGGTGAAATGAGTTAATACATACGCACATAAACCAAGTAGAATATCACTTGGCATATAGTGAGCACAATTTAAATGAGGCCTTTTATTAAACAAGAGCTGTTTCACATTTTCTTTTGTTTTTGTTTTTAATCTTCAAAGTCCATTCTACATAATTTATATACTTGTACAGCACTGTAAGCTCTATAAGGTTAGAGATTTTGTCTTGTTTGTTACTTGAATTCAGTGTCTTGCATGGTGTTTAGGACAGCAGGAGCTCAGCATATTAGCTAAAAGAATGATTGAGTGGATCATGGTTGAAAAATTATGATTTTAGATGTACTAAAGGGCAATACCATTGTAGATGGGGAGTGAAATTATTTTCACTATAGTAAAGAATAAAGTGTCAGTGTTGGCAGGGCCAATTCGATCCTGATGAGTTTTGTGATAAATATCTTGCTTTTTGGAAGACTACTCCTTGGTATTTAACTTAACCTGAAGATCTGTTAATATAAAAAATGATGAGCTAGCAGCCATGTTAAAATTAAATTGTTCATTTTATCATTAGAAAAAAATGTAACAGATGGAAGGCAATACAAGCATATTATGTAGGTTCTGTTCTGATTTACAATATTCCCATCATATAGGGGAAAATTTTGCCTTTTGTTCCTGTGACTGACTCATTCCACAACTGGAAGCCTGCCTCTCCTATCCCCTTTCACCCATTTTGCCCAAACCCCTACTCCTGCCTCTCTGGCAGCCATGTTTGTTCTCTGTATTTACAGTCTGATTCTACAGATATTGAAAATTGTAGTAAATAGAAACCGTTAGACTGTTTCTTTCTGATAGCAATACAATTATCTGAAGAGATTTTTAAAATTCACTCAAATGTATTAACATTTCTGTCAATGAAAAACACCACACATACAAGTAAAACAAGTTTAGAGAAATCTTGCAATGTATTTAAAGTCCAAAGCATACAACCTTAATACATAAAAGGTATGTGTAGGGAAAGAAAGCACACATAAAGAGAAAAATGGGCAACAGATATAACAGGCAGATACAAAATAAGAAACACAAATGGTCTCAATAAATCTCACTAGTAATAAAAATGCAAATTAAAATAAGAGATACACCCCCCACCCCTTGGAATTGGCAGGGTTTTTAATGATAAGTATTCAGCTGACAAAACTGTGAGAAATGAGCACTCTCACACCCTCCTGGTGGTAGTGTGAATTTGTACTCCAGTCTGCAGAGCCATTTAGCAAAACAATGTCTAGAAAATGTTTATACCCTTTGACTCAGCAAGTTTACTTCTAAGAATATACTCCATAAAACAATTGGGCAAGTAGGCACCTAGAAACATGCAAGGATATTTATCATATAAGTTGCTTCTAATATTGAGAAACCCGAAAGTGATTTAGATGTTGGTTTGATTGGCTTTGAACTAATTAAATACATTGAGATGTGCTATATGCCAAGAAATACTACACCATTTATTGATTTTTTATTATATACTACTTACCTTATTTGCATTATTTCATCGACTCCTCACCACAACACTAGGGACTACTTAGTTCCCCATATTGCAAATGAAAAAACTAATAATCAGAACAAACGTCATGTCCCAAAATTCAAAACTAGGTCTATCAAATGCCAAGGCTCAGGCTCTTAAGATTATGCTGTGTTGTAGTATTTGGTGGCTTGGAAAGAAGTGAAAAGAGCAGGGGTGCCTGGGTGGCTCAGTCAGTTAAGCATCTGCCTTCAGCTCAGGTCATGATCCCAGGGTCCTGGGATCGAGCCCCGCATCGAGCCCCACATCAAGCCCCGCATCAGGCTCCTTGCTCAGTGGGGAGCCTGCTTCTCCCTCTGCCTGCCACTCCCCATGCTTGTGTTCTCTTTCTGGCCCTCTCTCTGAGAAATAAATAAAATCTTAAAAAAAAAAGTGAGAAGAGCAGATGTCAAATAATGCATAGGTATGATCCCATTTTTATTATAATTATAGATAAAGATATATAACCAGGCGCTGTTGTTGTAGGAGACTTTAATACACTTCTTTTTCACATATGTTTTCTTTAATAACCGTATTAGTTCATGTAATTTTGAAAGTTCTATTTTCAAATGAATTGACTTGTTTTACTTAATTGCCAAATTACTAGAGTCATATTTAGGAACTCAATTAAAATCAAAGATCATTCTAGTACAAGAAAGAAGTGTGTGTAAGTGTGTGCGTGTGTTTGTGTGTGAGCATACTGCAAGTATTGTAATGGAAACTAGTTAGCTGACTTTTCCATTTAGTGGTAAATGTGTTCCACTAAGTTTATTTCAATAACTGAAATAATCCACTTCTTACACAGAACAGCTCTATCCCGTGCCTTAGAGAAACCTGTCAGAAGTAAATATAGCTAATTGGGTCATGGTTTTACATAGTCATCTCTGCACTCAATTTAAAATTTGTCCTTTGTTTACCATAATCTGAGTGAAATAATTTTATAATAATGGTAATAGTGAAATCACTGTCGCTCTTTTGATAATTCAGTTGCCAAAGGCATCATCATAACATTTAATTTATAAATGTAATTCAATTCATGTTTATGCTCTGTGCCAGATAAGGGGGAAATAACAACATGGCCCTTGTCCCCGTAAGGCACACCGTCTGTTGATGGAAAGGGTTATTCCATGCAATGTATGTTTTTATGTAGCAAAAAGTATATTATGGGAAGTTGAAAAGTGATTAAATAAATGGCCTTAAGTCTTTTATTCAGTTAGTAACTGGGTGCCAGAAGATACTGTGTCCTAGATACCATGGACACAACAAAACCAGTAAAACGTAGTTATTGGTCCCCGAGTGGCTCAGTCTAGTAGGGTAATCACAAAATGATTAGCAAAAATGATTTTTGCAGAAGGTGTAATGGAGCCTTATCTAATTGAAGTGACAGGAGAGGAGCTGAAAAAAAAATGTTTCACTTATGACAAGCAAAATGTGATGAAGTGAAGAACCTCCTCTTGGAAATGTTTCAATGAGCCAGTACACTGAATATGACTGCCTGTTGTATTTCAACACCATTTCCATGCCTCATAACTGCAATCTGGGCCAGGTTCTCCTTTTCATAGGCCAGAGCTGCCACTAGAGGTATACATTATCACAATCATATAGTCCAAAATGCTTCCTCCTGTCTTGAAATTACTGAAACGTTTTCTCCCTTGGAGTCAGAAAGTAGAAAGCAAAAGATCCAAGTCAGAAATCAGTCATGTGAGTGGTTTGCCCTCGTGGTTGAACACCCACACTTTTATTTATTTTTATGTTTTTATTTTAATTCCAGTGAGTTAGCATACAGTGTAATATGAGTTTCAGGTGTACAGTACAGTGATTCAACACTTCCATACAACACCCTGTGCTCATCAGGACAAGTGCGCTCCTTAATCCCGATCACCTTTTTCACCCATCCCCCACCCACCTCCCCTAGGGTAACCAGCAGTTGGTTCTCTAGAGTTGGAAGTCTGTTTCTTGGTTTGTTTCTCTCTCTCTTTTCCCTCTGCTCATTTGTTTTGTTCCTTAAATTCCACATATGAGTGAAATCATATGGTATTTGTCTTTGACTGACTTGTTTCACTTAGCATAATACTCTCTATGTCCGTCCATGTTGGGGCAAATGGCAAGATTTCATTCTTTTTGATGGTTGAGTAATATTCCATTAGATATATGTATGTATGTATATATATATATATATATATATATATATATATATATATACCACCTTTCCTTTAACCATTCATCTACCAAGGGACACTTGGGCTGCTTCCATAATTTGGCTATTGTAGATAATGCTGCTATAAATATCAGGGTGCATGTATCTCTTTGAATTAGTCTTTTTTGTATTCTTTGGGTAAATACCTAGTAGTGCAGTTGGACACCCACCCTTTTAAACTAGATCTTCATTATTCACTAGGTTTCTCCAAGAAACAACTTGGGAAAAGCTTCAGCCCTCACACCAGCATTCTAGGGCTTGAGAATCAATGGTATTGAGGGCTGAGTTACTGCAGTTGGTGATCCTCTCAGCAAATCAAAACTCGACAATCCCCATTACTGTGCCTTCTTGCAGACCTCATCTCTGGCTTCTAAACACTTAAACATCACTGGCCATGAAAATGGGTTAGAAATGGATAGTAAAGGAAAAGTCATTTAGGTCATCAACACCTTTGGCCTGACTATTGGAAATGCAACAATATTACTCCCTCTAGTCTTGCTCTAGCAAGATTGTTGATAAGAAAGAATGAGCTTTCTTATATTCAAATTTGTTTGTCAGGCTGGTAAATATTTTCAGACTCTTTAATCCATTTTCCTGGGCAATGAAGTCCCCACTCTTTTTCCTGGCACACAATGTCTTTACACCAACCTCTCCAGCCATAACTCTCACCATCTACTTTCTCACACCGCAGGCTCCACCTAACTCGATCCTCCTGGAACCACTTACTTATCTTTTACTACCTAGTTTGAACATTAACTGATGCTTTCTCCAAAATAAAAATAATCTTTTTACTCCTTTGGAATCCCACCCTCTACTTACATTTATTTATAAAATGTTTACCCTCTCTATTCAACTAAAAACTCCATAAAGGGAATGCTTTTGTCTTAGGTGTCTTTAAAAAGGCATTCCTAGCATTATACTTACAATATAGTTGCTACTCAGTAGATTTTTATTGAATGAATTAATGAGTACCCTAAGCAGATATTGATTGAATCTAAAATTTTGGCACAAAAGGATGTCTATACAGGGAAAGAAGAAAAAAATTCTGGATCTGTCCGTGTAAGCAAAATTCAAACGGAAAAGATATAAAGGTCATATTAGAGTATCCTAAGGCAAAATTCAGATCTTTGAGACAAATTTGAAAATGTAGTATGATAACCAGAGAAAATAGACCATAATAGGCCTATTTTTCTTTTTGCACACGAATCTTCACATGTCAAGAGAAAAGAACAGTTAAAATTGAAGGGATAATGGTTGGGGAAAATAGTGAAAATAATTGCTTCCTATTACTAAGGTAGTAACAGGAAATGATCATCTGGCAATTGAAGTAGAGCTCGGGGCTTTTTGCTTTACACAGTGAATGAATTTCTGATGTAATTATGGCAGGAGACCCAAAATTGCTGTTCTCTCCATTAAAGACCCCATAGATGTAACAGGGAAATCCAAATCACTTCCTTAAATGCTTCAATGTGATGAGTTTGGTTATCTAAATCAGAAACTAACTCCTCGTGAAGAGAAAGGAAACAGGCATTTTGTCCTCAAATACTGGTGAATAAAGCCACTGGTGGGTTGTGCTAGGAGTCCCCAAAAGATAAGGTCCCCACCTCTGTGGCACCTGTATTCTAAAACTAAAACAAATTATCAAGTTTAAAAGGTGAAACCTTGAAATTTTATCGTGCACTTCCTTCACTGTTTTTTTTTAAAGATTTAATTTAATTTATTATTTATTTTAGAGACAGAGAGAGAATGTGAGCAGGGGGGAGGAACAGAGGGAGAGGGACAAGCAGACTCTGTGCTGAGCGTGGAGCCCAGTGTGGGGCTCGATCTCAAGACCCTGAGATCATGACCTGAGCTGAAACCAAGAGTCAGACACTTGACCGACTGAGCCACCCAGGCGCCCCACTTCTTTTATTGTTGTTGGTGCTATGTGTGCATCCACACTTGACTCTAAGTTCAACTGGGTATTTCATGAAGGATACAGATAAAGAAATCTTGCCCTCATTCAGTGGATGGAGTTAAGCAAATAAATGAGTAGAATACATAGTGTATCACTTGGTGACATATGGGGAAAAATAAAATGGGACAGGAGTGAAGGAAGAATGCAGGGTGGGGGTCGCCTCACTGCTCCAGAGCCATATGTAGGTTAGAATCCTGAAAAGTACTAGCCCTTGTGTGGTAATAATTGGAAATCAAGAAAACAGGCACAATATCATTTGCCTTGATGATCTCAAGGTAAACGATGGACGGGAGGCATTGAATGTTGACCAGAAAGGGAGGGGTTCTTATTAGAAGGGCACAGAGCTCTTAGCATCCTTTCACTCCTGCCAACAAGTGCATGGAGGTTTGAGACTGGGCAGTAGTAACCAGAAAAAAGTCATCTTCTGGATTTCTGCTATGCAGATAGGAGAAGCCTTGGGTGTAATGTTCTGATCCAGATCCCACTGAGGTCAGGGACTTCCCACCCTTGGTCAAGTTCAAAAAGTCTGGAAAATAGGATATTGGAAGAAAACACACTGCTAACACCTTGCCATTGCTTGTGATACTATTCAATTACAAATTTACAAACTTCTAATAAGAGATCTTCAGATTTGGGGTGCCTGGGGGGCTCAGTAGGTTAAGTGTTCAACTCTTGATTTCGGCTGAGGTCATGATCTCAGGGTCTTGAGATGGAGCCACGTGTTGGGCTCTGTGCTGGACCTTGAGCCTGCTTAAGATTCTCTCTCTCCTGCTCCCTCAATCCCTTCCCTACTGTCTCCCCGCCCCTCCCCAAAAATGAGGTCTTCAGATTCAAAAATAGTTTTTGATTGAAACAAAAGCTGAATCACAGAAACAAGAAATTGTCTTAGGGAGAAGAGACTGGGGCAAGCTACCTCTATGCTCCCAAGAGTCCTTGCTGACAGTGAAAATAACGTGAATAAAGTTTGTAAATTTATAATTGAATAGTATCACAAGCAATAATCTCCACATATTCCTTTTCTGTGAGAGGAGTCTATTACTAAAGATGCATCAGCAAAACCCATAATTTATGCTTTCTATCTAGTCTCTATATACTCTAAGCCCATCATTTTGGAAATGAGTCTCAGGAATCAGGGAGGTAGAATAAGAAATTTCATTCTCTATCAAAGCTCACCCAGAGTTGACAGTTTAGGAAGAGCAATGAGACATGTAACCAAATAACTAAAAAACCAACTGTTGCCAGGTTCGGGTTACCCTTCTGAGCCATGACAGTTCTCTGGGGCCCTTGAGAAACTTCAAGACAGTCAAATACCAATGTGGTTTTCCTTAGCTTGGAGATTTCATTATTCTCATGAAGCTGTATGTGAAATGAAGCTGTCATTCATGAAGCTGTCAAAAGGAAGATAGAGCAGCCAACAACTCAGGACTGCTCGACGATGTAAATTTTTGACCAAGATTTATGAAGTTCCAAGAAATCATTTTTCCTACATTTCACAATCTTTTCCAACTTTCAGCTTCCACTTAACACGCCACCCTGATCCCTCCCATTATCAGGAAAGACGGGATGAATTTGTGTTTCATTGCAACTTTAAAAACCCTTAGTTAAGAAATGGTTGTTGTTGGCTCACAAGCACCTGACCTCTGTCTGTCCTCTATGAACCAGCACTGTACTTTTTTGTACCTTTCTAGACATCCTGACACTTACATTTCTTCTCTATGTACAGAATGATTATAAGATTAGAGATAGCCTATGTATTAACTAAGAAAATAGTAAAAGTCTTTGTAAGCAGAAAGAAGGTAGGTTATCAGGGAATGGCTTCTTTGACTAGTTAAGGAAGGGCAGGGTAGAAGCCTATGATATTGCCTTCTCCAAGAGCAAATGACTCCAGAGCTATGATGTTTAGTTGAGGTATCCAGAAGTCTCCTCCAATTTAGATTGAAATAAAACCAACACTACATGGTTTGGTCTCGTGCCAAATGAAAGATGTACACCTCTTTTCCAGGGAGGATATGGCAGTGACACCTCCTTCTGGAAGCCTTAGGCTTTCATCAGGCTGAAATAGGGGAGTCAGAATGGGAGTGAAGGCAACATTTGGGGAGTGGGGGTGGTAAGGATGTGCCAGAAAGGGGTGTTCTGAAAAGAGGTATAGGGCTAGAAAGGTTTAAATCATGTCAGGAGGCAGTAATTGGATCAGTTTACCTAGAGTGAAAGTTTCAAACAGGGCAATGGTTAAAAATGAGATTGGAAAAGTAAATTTGAAACAGATTGTATGAGTCTTTGAATGCCACAAGGTTGTAAACTGGATTTAAGATTTTCAGCTATAAGTGATCAGTGACAGATCTGATTCTTGTGCCTTATTTATCATTACACAGAGAATATCATCATCTTTTTCCAAACAAAAGCTATCTCTAGAAATCACTTTGGATAGTAGAAATCATTGATCTCAGAAGGTCCTATGTCTTTTCTGATTGCCTAAATACTTTCAGATATAGCATATATCTTCGAGACTGACCAACTATGATGTATCTATGTGTCATTACTACTGGTGGTTCCAACACATGTTCCATCACTTTAACGTCCTTCTCTTTGGATCTTGTAAGAATGCCCATCGAAAATACATACAGAAAGGAAAAGAAAAAAGAAAAGAAGAGAAAAGAAAAGATGTACATAGATGTATTAGAGTAAGACAGAGAAACTAACTTATTTCAAAACAGTAACAAGGCCATCCCATCGTTGATTCTTCCCCTGAATACTGAAATAATTTAACTCTCAGGAGTACCATTAATTGACAGGCACATGGTGACAGAATGTGTTATCTGCTCTTTGAGTTAATTTGTATTGATCCCCCAAAAAATGTCATTGGAAGCTGCTGTTGCAAAACCATCTCCCTCAAACTGCTGATGAATTTTACGTCAAGACATCAAAGATGATAATCTGAAGAATGAAACATAAAATTCAGCAACTTTTAAATGAAAAGGTTCTCTTTTAAAAATAACTTGTATCACAATGGCTGAAGATAATTCAAGGATGTCTTTATGCATGCATCATACACTTGAAGACAGAAAAAGAGAAACTCTGGCTTGTTTGTATTAGAGAATGATTATAATTATTTTCATATGAAAAGTGATTCTAGGCTAGGCTTTCCCAGGGATATTTTCTATTAATTGCTTTTTTCTTGTGAATGGGACATGTTTTCTTGTTTCTTTACATGCCTTATAATTTTTTTGAAATTTTTTTTGAAAACTGGACATTTTGAATACTATAATGTGGCAACTCTGAAAATTAGATTCTCCACCTACCTTAAGGTTTCTTGTTGCTGCCTGTGTGGTTATTTACTGGCTTTTTAAAATTAATTTTGTAGTATCTGTATTCTTTCTTGTGTATGGCCAACTTAAGTCTCTGTTCCATTAACTGAGTTGTAGCTAGTGATTGTAGAGCATTTTCCTTCAGTACCTGGAACCAAACCAAACCAAACTAAAGATTATTCCAGTCTTTGTAGATCAGATTGTGTTGGGGCACTCTTTAATTGCTTAGCCAGGAAGTTTAAAACTCTACCTTAGTCTTCACTTCTTGGTTGTACAGAGTCTGAAGGTTGGCCAGTAGTGAGAGCTTAAGGACTTCTCAGGTCATTTCTGATAATGTGTTCTGACCTAGGCATTCATGGAGACTTCTAGAGTCTTTAGAATTCATGGGAGTTTTTCAAAGCCTTTATCCTCCACATGTTTTCTTCCCAAGATTCTTCCTTCCTATGGTTTTTTTTTTTTTTTTTTTGGTATATTTCTTACCCCAACCGTTACCTTTTGTCCTGGGCAGCAATACCTAAGGTATTTGCCTCTAAGTAGTTTTGACAAACAGTGCCCAGGGGAGCTACTTCAGTCCTGGTGAAGCTCTGAGATGGGCAAAACAAAGGCAAATGCTTATTCCAATCCCTCAGGGAGCCATAGGCGGCAGGGTCAAAACATCCATAATTCTTTGAGAGGAAAATCCATATTGCTTTCTCTTGTACCAGCAACCTTCACTTGGCGTGCCATTCAAAGCTCCTGTCACACTAAGGTGTAGGAGATGATAACAGGGTACATTGAAATGACACAGAGCTCTTGCACCAAAATTCAGCACTTTTTCTTCGTTAAGCATTTCCTTGGTTGTTGTAAGTTTAGATTAGATTCCAGAGTTCTGGAAAAGTTGAATCTGACAGTTTTTGTCAGCTTCTCTGTTGCTCATGTGAAAGGTTGGCATTTTAGACTTCCTTCCTCTGCCAGACATCACTTTTATTACTCTTAAGTATTTGTCCCTGTGCATTGAAAACCAAAGTAGACATCTATGATCTGAAATTGCTTGGAATTCCGAGTCTCTACTGATTATCTTTTATTGTGTGTCTCAGTCTCTGATAAAAGGGACGGGGAGACACTACTGAGGTTAGCCAAGTTAGTAATGAGGTCTTACTATGTACAAGTCAGGCATTGTCTTCACTCAGTCAGTCTACACAGTCAGTTCCCACAGTCATGGGAAGTGGTCCTTATGTACATTTACAGAGGCTAAAAATAAAGTGCAGTGATGTTGAGTGACTTGCTCAAAGTTACACTGTTAGTAAAGATATGGCACCGGGATTTGAATCCACATGGTCTGGCTCCAGAGCCTGTGCTCTGGACTACCACCCTCTACTACCCATACTACAGAGAAATAGTCATCAATTAAGAATAATAACGATGAGGGGCGCCTGGGTGGCTCAGTCATTAAGTGTCTGCCTTCGGCTCAGGTCATGATCCCAGGGTCCTGGGATAGAGCCCCACATCAGGCTCCGTGCTTGGCGGGGAAGCCTGCTTCTCCCTCTCCCACTCCCCCTGCTTGTGTTCCCTCTCTCACTGTGTCTCTCTCTGTCAAATAAATAAATCAAACCTTTAAAAAAAAAAGAATAATAACAATGAGGATAAAAGCTTTCATGCCAGGGTGCCTGGGTGGCTCAGTTGGTTGGGCGACTGCCTTTGGCTCAGGTCATGATCCTGGAGTCCCGGGATCGAGTCCCACATCGGGCTCCCTGCTTGGCAGGGAGTCTGCTTCTCCCTCTGACCCTCTTCCTTCTCGTGCTTTCTATCTCTCATTCTCTCTCTCTCTGAAATAAATAAATAAAATAAAAAAAAAAAGCTTTCATGCCAATCTGTTTCTTTTGCTGGAGTTATTTGTTTTCTGTGTCATAGATACACACTAGCATAAAGAGTTCCAGTCTGGGAAGCCTGGATGGCTCAGTCGGTTGGGCATCCAACTGTTGATTTTGGCTCAGGTCATGGTCTCTGGGTTGTGGGATCAAGCCCCGTGTCGAGCTCCTCGCTGGGTGTGGATTCTGCTTAGGATTCTCTCTCTCCCACTCTCTCTGCCCCTCTCCCTGATCTCTAAAAATAAAAATAAGAGTTCCAGTCTCATGGAAGAGAATTGATTGATTTGGAAGTTCCTTCCTGGTCAGTCTTCATGTACTATTTTGCTGTGGTTTCATTATTCTTTTTGCTTTGCTTTTGCCCTTGTCAATCCCTTTGAGATGAACCTAATGCTAGTACTGATTTTATCTATTTTAACTTATTTTGATACATTCCCATTGGGTGGCCAATAATTAGGTTGCTTAAGTGGCCTTTTGAAATCACATTTCTTCCTAATTGGCACATAATTCTAGGTTGTGACATTTGTGGGTATTGATTTATGTTTTCTCTTATGTTAACTTCTGGGATATCGTTTATAAAATTAAATAATAATTCTCCAAATTAAAGCAAATTTGGTGGACCACCACTCCCTCGTGTAAGAGTAGATTTGAAATCTCTTTGACAGAAGCTGAAGTGAGCTCTTAAACTCAGCTGCATTAATGTCAGGAGTCTGTAGAAGAACGTTACAACTGCTAAGTGGAAGATTAACTAAAGAATATAACAAACATCACAAAAAATGAAAGCAGATTTGTGGATTTAGAGAGTTTGATACCATAACCACAACAGGAGAAAATGACATGGTGTTTGAATTGCAAGGCTCTGAGATACCACTGATTTTTCTTTACCCCTTGAAACGAATTGAAGTTGGTAGAAAAGCTCATGAAAGAAATAGCATTCATGATATACACATGCCTGGCATCTTTTTGAAGTCACAGGATTGCCGTAATCTTTTCCTGAGAAGTAATTTGCTACAAATCATCTGAACAACTCTCTAAAATATTTTACAGTGTAATCCCTAATTGGGTAAATTAGAGACATTGTGTTTTTTTTTTTAAACTACAATTAGCAAGAAAATGGCTCAAAATTCCATTGAAAAAATGCTATGTTGTTTTTAAGTGCTTAATTACTAAGCAAATTAAATATATGTTAACGTCTGCACAAAATAACTCTGCATTAAATTACTATAAAAATGAGGAAAGTCTAAACTCTGTTCTCTCAGAAACTGAGTTTCTCCAGGTCTGAGATGGGACAGGAGGAGGGTCATTAACACCTGTTAGAAAAGTAACAAGGTGAGCCCCTGTGACTCAGCATCTCCACACCTTGAACTCGGTCTGGGTCTGGGACTGGGGATGAACCAGGCCATCAGTGGGGACTTCGGAGAGACTCACAGAGGGATGCCAAATCCCACCATGCTCCATGGCAGGTTTCTTGTTCTCCTGAGGCCAGATGTCACGGGCACTCCGTAGCCTGGCCATCCAGGGCCCTGTGGGAGGTTACCTGATGAGGGCATCGTGGGAGACACCTGACTCCCACAGAGGCCCTGAGAGCCCCCCCACAGGGGGTCCGACTCCAGCAGCTTTCCCCTCTTGGCATTGGGAAGGCAGCGTGGGGAGGCCCTAGCTCTGGAAAAATCAAGGACAAGCCCCAAATAGAGTCCTTCGTCCTACAGGACAGCAAACCAAGCCTTAATCACAGTGTCAACCTCTCCCAGGAAGGACCTTTTAAGTAACAGTCAATCTGAACTTTCTGGACCAGCACTACTGAGTTCATCTGCATGGTAAAAACCCAGTTGTTCCCTCCCTACCCCAAAAGAAGAGGAGACAATCCTTTTTTTGTTTTGTTTCTCTAATCACTTCCTTGCCCCTCCCTCCTGCCCTTCCTTGCCCTACCCTCCTGCCCAGAAAAACCCCCCATTTTGTACAACTCGGACCATCTCTCTACTTGCTAGAAGGGATGTTGCTCCCTCACAAATGACTTAATAAAGCCAATCAGATCTTCAAACGGACTCCATCGAATTTTTGTTCTTTAACATATCTATAAGCCGAGAGCATGTTTGTCTTAATCCGTTTGTGTTGCTATAACAAAATACCACAAAGTGGGGAGCCTATATACAACAGAAATTTATGTCTCATAATTTTGAAGGCTAGAAGTCCAAGACTGGGAGCCAGCAGATTCAGTATGGTGGCTGGTGAGGGCCCACTTCCTGGTTCGTAGTTGGTGCCATCCTGTGTCCTCACATGGTGGAAGGGTCTAGGGAGACCTCTGGAGTCTCTTATAAGGTCACCAATTATGACCTAATCACCTCGCAAAGGCCCCATCTCCTAATACAACATCTCTGGGGGTTAGGGTTTCAACATATGAAATTTGGGGGGACACAAACATTCAGACCAGAGTAATGTCTATGGGCATTTCGTTGCCCTCATGTCAGCTTCCCCTCCATACCCCTACTGAAAGGCACAGGCATGGGAGCACGAAGACACACATACACACCTCCAAAACCGACTTCCCCTCAAGAAGCCAGCTGGTAAAATCAGTCTATGAGTTAGTAAGGGATTTGCAGGGCTTTAGATATTCACCAAAAAGAATATGTTCTTCTCTTATGTTCTCAGAATTCTGTTGCCTTTTGCTGGGATGTGCCAGATAAAAATCACATGTGGAGCTTGGTAAGGAGATTCTTCGCTTAAAAGGATTATTGCCATAATGGGAGGTTGCTTACTGTAATAGGGGAGAGAGACTATTGCAATAGAGAGGACACTCCAAACATGGGATCAGCAAGTGTTTCAAAAATGAGGCAGAAAGGAATTTTCTTTCATGGGGAAGGATAAACAAGGTTAGAAAGAACCAGATAGGGGGTGGAGTGGGGGGAATAGGTAGCATGATTAGACAGTTGAGCAGGAAATGTTTTTCCTTTGAGTCAGGTTACCCTATCTTAGGTGAGGCCCTTAAGGAGGGATTGTTCTGCATTGCAATGCCGGCTGAAGGTAGATATAATTCTTGGGCCTCAGGGAAGAAGAGAAAATCAAAGTTTGATTTAGTCAGGTTAGCAGGTATATTGTGTAGATTGGTCAGTGTCTACAATCAGTTCAGCTAATCATTTATAAAGCAACAAATGGGAATTTGGTAGATCCGTGTCTGGCCTGGTCCTAGGTACAACAAGGAGGTCATCCCTGAGTCTTGTCTCAGTCACGTGGGGACATGTGATTCTTTTCAGTAACCCCTTTCCTGGAACACAAAAGGGTCAAGGAATTTCTTAATCTGGATGTTTTCCAGGTGCACTGGGCTTAAGTAAAGTTCAACGTTGTCAGATGTAAATGAAAAGATGACGAACCAAGTAATCAGTCAGTGTGAATACCTCTTGTACATTAGGAACACACGTTCTGCATCAAGCCTACCGGAGCTAGTACCACTCTCACAATTTCCCCTGTGCCAAGTGACTTGACTGCAAAGATCACCTTTTCAGCTGGATCACTGCTTGGGGGCTTCCTGTTTCACCAAAAACAAGAGGACTTGCTTGTCCTTCCATTTTACCTTTCCGCCACCATCATAATCAGGATTGATTCCGTGCTCTAACTCCAGCTTGATGAGTAGTTTTCATATGCATTTCATCTTAGAGGCCTAATATGAAGGGAAGATTGAGAAATCATTTGGCAAAATGATTAAGTGATCAGCAAAGCTTAACAGATTTTCATGCTGTCAAGACCAGCTTATTAACTGAGACCATTTGGGAGTCTGATGTTCAGCCTGCCGCCAGGATTCAAAACTGACAAAGTTGTTTAGTGCCTTTGACCTGTCAGGCATCGTCTTTATATTCTTTCAGCAATCCCGCCTGAGTCCATTTGCCTCTTGTGCTTACATCTATTCTATCAAAACTAGCCCTCAGTGACTCAGTGCCCCAAAACCAGCTCTTCAGGAAATGTGCTGATAAAGTCAGTCACTTACAGGTATATAAAATTACTGCAGGGCTTAATATGGCAGCCTTCTAAGAAACACAATTTTATGGTGGTTGTAGTTATTACTCCGTTTGTTGCTTGGTTGTTGTTGTTTTGTTTTGTCTTTTTCCCAGGGATAGGAAAAGGAGACAGTTTATGATACTTAATGAATAGTAGCATGGTCTGTTAGATTTTTAGCTGGTCTGATCATTTTTGGTGCACCACACAGTACTGGAAGACTCTGCTGATGAAGACCCATTCCAAAATATGATAGTGTTGAAGTCAAAGCAATTCTATGAACTTGTGTCTCCACAGAAAGCCTCCTACTGGATCAGGCCAGAGTGTGCAGGGGGCAGGCTTTCCAGCAGACTGTCTGCATTTGAGTTTTCTGGTTTACCAGAAACCTGTGCTGTGCTAGTCCTGCCTTCCCACTTTCCCACAGCTTCCTGTTACCACTCTGATCTCATTTTCTAATTCTCTCCCACTCATTGCTTCCCTGAATATGCCAGGCCTGCCCCAGTCTTAGGACCTTTTTTTAGTGGTGCCCTCGGCCTGGACTATTTCTTCTCCAGAGAGCCACTACTCCCGAATCTCCATCATGTCTTTGTCTAAATGTTTCTTTCTTGGTCAGGACAACCCCAAATGCCCTAATTCAAATTGCAACGTGCATCGCTCCACTCCCACCCTGACACTCCTGATCCTTCTTACCTGGTTCTACTTGTTATCACACAGCAGTTGTCATACTCAGGCATCCCATATCATTTTTTTATTATAGTCATTGTCTTGTTCCACTAGAGTGAGAGTGGAATTTTGACAACTTTGTTTATTGCTGTACCTTGGTCCTGAAATCATGCTCAGAGCCTAGTAGGTAATCCATAATTATGTGGTAAGTTAATTAACTCTCTGTTAAGTCAAAATGATTTTTAATAGATAATAAAATGACAGACAGTATAATTAAACACTTTTCCATGATATAAAACTATTTCAAATACATACATTCATCCTGAGTGTGATCTATTTCAAATTAACAGCCAATTTCACAGTTGTTCTTTTTGGTATGAAAAGAATAATTGGATGTGGTCAGACAAAGAGCCTTGCCAGGCCTTTTGTTTATCCTGGAGGTGGAAACACTTCCTCATGTATTGCAAATCTTTCTTCTATTACCCGTTGTCACAAATATTACGTATTTTCAACTTTAGATGTCTTTCCTGATGATAGGAAAGGTTAAAACGGAGGTTCTAGTAAAGTCTCTGATGTCCTTATAAACAAAAATGAAAAATGTTTTCTCACCTTCCACTAGTCAGATATACTTAGTCATGACTCTTTCTCATACGATGACTCTTCTGTCCTATAAATACACTTCTCCCTTCCTGCTCAAGGCAGTCCTTCCTTAGAGCACCTTGCTATCCTTCAAGATGGCTGACTCAAATCAGAGAAGGAACTTGCAACTGTGGAGTTAATGGCATGCAAACTCCACTTTGTTTTCACTATCTTGTAGAGAAGACTGATTATATCTGAAGAAAGGTAGTAAATGATTGCTGGAAGGAAAAGAAAAAAAAAATCAATTCCAACTGTCTCTAAGGAGCAGAGTAAATCTAAAAAACAAATGTTCATTCAGGATTCCCAGCCCCAAGAGAGCACATGAGGGGAGTCACAGTCTGTTAATCCCAGAGATACCAATCCCACAGAGTGAGAAATTCAGGAGGACCATATTGTTAAGAACCTACTGAAATAGCATTCAGAGCAAACAGTGAAAATGATGCTGGCTGTGAACTGTTCATTTGAAAGGAGCCTTGGAGGTGCAAATGCTACAAATCCAAGAAAGCTCAAAGACTAACAGGCCCACACAAGCTGATAGTGACTACACTGGGTTCTTGCTTCCTCTTTTCCAGAGCCCCAACATGAGAATCAATAGAGAAGGCACCACGACGATTACAGAATTACTCAAAATGAAATGTAAGAAAGAAGAGCTAGCTGAAATCATTCAGGCTGGAAAGAAGAATGGTCAGATTTTTGTGATGGATAGTAAACTGTTCCATGGACTATTAAAAGAAAGATGGCGACCACCTGTCCTCCACTGAACAGAAACAGATTTAAGCTGAAGGATAAAAGTTAGCAAGAGGCATACCCTGTCTTTTAGAGATTAGTAAATCCTCTGGGTTTCTGATTTAGCAACCATGGGGTTTCTCTTTCCCTGGAAAGTAACTCGAACAGTTTCCCCATGTTCCTGGGATTGAGTGTGAAATCATGAAGAGAATGAATGCTTAGGCACTCTCCATTCAACGGAGCCATTTGTGTTCCCCAGCACTTCCATCTCTCCCTGCGCTGTCTCCTTCATTGCTTCCAGTGAGTGCCAGCGTCGTTTTGTGAAATTCTACTCGCCAGTCTTCCCATTCCATTATTCAAAAACCTATCTACTGAGTACCACCTCTGTGCCTAGACAGGGAGGGTATAGAGGTCAGTAATAACAGATAAGACTGCCGCCATGGGGCTTATATTGGGAGGGGAGGGCAACAGAAAAGGGAATCAACATGATTTCATATAGTGAGTAGTACTATGAAGAAAAACGGGATGTTTTGATAGCCAGTGATTGTGTGTGTGTGTATGTGTGTGTGTGTGTAGGAGGTTTTCAGATAGGGACTTAAGGAAGACCTCTCTGAGGAAGTCACTGGTGAGCTGATGAGCAGGAGGCAACCCTATAAAGAGACAGGATAGAGGAAAAGCATACTCATTAGCCTACAATCCTGGGCATCCTCAACACCAGTGGATGTTCACTTAGTCTTTTTTCTTTTTTTTTTTTTTGAAGATTTTATTTATTTGACAGATAGAGAAAGAGAGCACACAAGCAGGGGGAGCAGCAGAGGGAGAGGAACAAGCAGACTCCCCACTGAGCAGGGAGCCCAATGCTGGGCTCGATCCCAGGACCTTGAGATCATGACCTGAGCTGAAGGCAGACGCTTAACCAACTGAGCCACCCAGGCGCCCCATATGTTCACTTAGTCTTAAAAAAAAAAAAAAAACCCTACATGTATCCTCACATAAATGGATATAAAGCTCTGACATTTTCCCTAAATGGCAACCAGTCACTCCAAACAAAAATTGAGATTGGGTGGTTGGAATTAATATTTTACCTCGTCAAACACACAGGGGTTGCTGCTAATCATTTCACACTGGATCTCACAGGCAGGGCGTGCTAGTGTGGAGATCTGAAGATTCAACTTTTCATTCTGATGTGAACCAAGAATGATGGTTGACTGCAATATGAAGCATTAATGGTAACCACCCTGGATCCAGATTGCCTGCATTTGGACCCTGGCTCTAGCATTTACCAGCCCTGGGACTCTGAGCAAGTTACTTTAAAACCACTCTCAGCTGTAATGCCTCCATCCATAAACCATGGATAATAACGGTATCTACTTCAAAGAGTTGTTATAGCGATTAATTGCATTCATATTTGCAAAGCATAGAGAACAACACCTGAGACATAGTGAGTATTAAGTAATTGTTTGTTAAGCAAAAATAAAATAAAATGATTCGTTATTATGGATAATCTGAGCTAAATGTTGATGTAAACTGTAAGAATGTCTTCAAAATACTTGCTGCAGGAAAATCATTTAGCACATTGTGGATTAAGCTTCCATCAGTGCAAATTTATAATTCCATATGAGTTGAATGAAAGCTTCCTTTTGGATTATCCATGAAGAATATGCTAAGTAAATTGTTAATATAAAGTACTTTGTTGTGTTTGTTAACATTTCAAAGGGATTACATTTTTTTTGAAGTATTTTAGCAGTATCTCTTTGTAAATGCACATCTGATGTGCTAATTGTTAGTCTTATCTTTTCATTTAATTTGTTAGATAACATTCTATAAAGTGTCAGTTTGTACTGATGTATGCCTAGAAATTCCATATAGCATATTTAGAATATACATAGGGGCACCTGGCTGGCTCAGTGGGTAGAGCATCTGACTCTTGATCTTGGGGTTGTGAGTTCGAGCCCCAGACAGGGTGTAGAGATTACTTAAAAACAAAATCTAAAAAAATTAAATTAAATTAAAAAATAAATAATAAAATATACATATAATTTCTGTATGTCAACCTAACTTTATTTTCTCCCCTGTTTTTTCCCTTCTCTTTCCAAGTCTTATGTGTAATAAAACAAAAGACAGGATACCTCAGGTAGGCAATTTTCAATGTGCTATGTTTTCTATAAAAACCAAACCTTTAGGGTGCCTGGGTGGCTCAGTTGGTTAAGCGACTGCCTTTGGCTCAGGTCATGATCCTGGAGTCCAGGGATAAAGTCCCACATCGGGCTCCCTGCTCAGCGGGGGGTCTGCTTCTCCCTCTGACCCTCTTCCCTCTCATGCTCTCTGTCTCTCATTCCCTCTCTCTCAAATAAATAAATAAAATCTTTAAAAAATAAAATAAAATAAAAATTAAAAACAAAAACAAAAACAACAAAAAACCAGACCTTTAGGGGCGCCTGGGTGGCTCAGTCAGTTAAGCGTCTGCCTTTGGCTCAGGTCATGATCTCAGAGTCCTGGGATCGAGCCCCATGTCCAGCTCCCAGCTCAGCGGGGAGTCGGCTTCTCCCTCTCCCTATGCCGCTCCCCCTGCTTGTACTCTCTCCCTCACTTGCTCTCTCTCTCTCAAATAAATAAATAAATCTTTAAAGAAAAAAACAACAAACCTTTAAATTCTCTTTTTCCTTCTACCCAATGCTACACACGAAGATTATGGACTTTCTTAATTAAATATTGAGAAGTACCCTACCTAACATAGGCTTCATGAAACTCAGATTTTGTCTTGATGTCCAACATGCATGCCCTGGTGTCAGTGCCTTGTATCAGAGAGCATCTGAACAGCTCACCTTGCACTTTACCCCACATGGACTAAATACATGTATATATATATATATATTTTTTTTTTTTCCCCAGAAACAAGAAGTTGAAACATCACACCGCCACACTGCCATATGGAGTGACCACACTGCTTTCCTTGCCTAATACTGTGAGATTTTCAGACATTTGTATAATTACTTTTCTTTCTTTGTTTTTTAGATGGTATCTCTACAAAGCAATACTGTGAGGATTCAGCAGGTTTCAATTTATAATCCCCAATACTCGCTTTTGTAAGCAAGATATTGGCTCTCAATTACTGTGAAGCCAGGACCAAACCTTTGTCCTTGCGCCTTGTGTAGTGCAGTGCTGATGCTCCTGGTCTGGTTTATGCCATCTATTAGGACTGTAATTTTGTTTTGTCTATCACAGCAAATCCCCCACCATGTGGGGGCCTCCAGGGATGGTGATGTGTGTCATCACTCAAGTGTTGGTAACTCCTCAAACAAGCTTCTTCACACTGAGTCATCTGCCTATTTGAAACCCCCAGAATCTATTCAGATCCCCACCCCCTGCCCGATTCTTGGTAAATTAAAAAAAAAAAAAAAAGAAAAGAAGACAACTTGTCAATCAACCACAATTAGGTGCACCAAGAGACACTAGAGGTGAAGGGTATCTTGTGCATATGCAGGCCATGGATATTCCCACTGGGACCCGAGGAGTGTGCCATGCAAGAGAAGAACCCCTGGCGTGATCTGATGAGAACTAATGCTCTGCTTTTGACCCCTCAGCTGGTAATCTCCACTGTCCGGCCCACGGGCCCGCTGGACCAGGCGTGTAGCTATAAAAGCTGTCTGCCGCATGCTGTGATTTTCGCACAGTTTTGTTTTCAGTGCCTCTTCTTTCATACTAATAGCATTTAACCATTCAAAAAATAGAAGTGGGTCTCCATTACATTTCAGGCGCTTGGCTGGGCACAGGGGAACACACGGATGAGCAAGACTTGGTCCCCACCTTCAACATGCTTTAGGGGTGGCAGAGATGATAAGTGTGTAAACAGTCTTAGTAGAGAGAAGCGAATGCTAAGCTATGGAAGCTCAGAGAGCAAGCCAAGTTCCTAAAGGCAAGGTCACAGAGGATGGGGGAGGAGGAAATAGGGGTCATGATGGCATTTCCTGAGGGCATTAGGCCAATTGATTCTGAAGGTCTCCTTCCAACTCTGTTTCTGTGATATTTCTTATCCCGTATGTTAACTGTAATCACTGCTGACTTCCCGTTCAACAGTGGTCCACATACTTGAAGCCTGGTATTAAGGTCCTAAGAGAATAGTAGACTCTTTACCAGTAATTGAGAATGATGATTGAGTGTGATGACTTCAGAGCAAGTAGGCAACACTTAGCCTCTGTCCCATTAAACCCCAGCTAGATTGGAAGGAGGAAAGAAGAGAAGATAATTAGGAATTCCAACCTGACAAGCTTTGGAGAGGTCAGGGTAAAGGAGGTCATCTGGGAGCCAGATGTGTAAGACAACAGATTCTTTAAGAAGAGAGTAATGCTGTTCACTAACAAACGAATGACAAAAAGAGAGGAGAAAAAGCATGTAGGGTGAGAAGTATTATAGAAAGGAGGAGAGAGGAGCAGTTTATAAGCTGGCATGTATGGGAATCATCAGGAAACATGCTTACTATTCTCCCACACAATGTAACTGAGGCGCAGGGTGCAAGAGCCTCTGGCTTCAGGCATCCCAAACAGACCAGGGCTGGCTACTCGCAGCCAACAAAATCCAAAAGGCAGAAAGAACAGTGGTGGTGAAATGAGAAAGGTTTTTATTTCAGTGAGGCCAGCACCAAGAACACAGTGGACGAATGTCTCAGAGACTGTCTCCATAGTGCTGAACACACTTCTAGGTTTATATAAAGAAAACATGTGGGGCGCCTGGGTGGCTCAGTGGGTTAAGCATCTGCCTTCAGCTCAGGTCATGATCCCAGGGTCCTGAGATCCAGTCCCGCATCGGGCTCCCTGCTGAGCAGGGAGCCTGCTTCTCCCTCTCCCTGCTGCTTGTGCTCGCTCTCTCTCTCTGTCACTATCTCTGTCTCTCTCGCTCTCTCAAATAAATAAATAAAATCTTAAAAAAAAAAAAAGAAAAGAAAATATGGAACAGAGGTTGGTGGGTACAAGCAAGTGGGCAATAAAGGTCAGGTCGATGATTGTCATGGGGTCAGTCATGGCGAGGGCTTTCAGGCTCAGGGCTCAAGGCAGTCACTATTGCTTGAGAAGGTGGTTTCAGTTCCCATCACGGGATGCTTTACCCACCCCCAGGTCTTGTGTGAGTTAAGAGATAAGCTGGAGAGAAGAACTTAATTAGAAAGTCTGGACAGAGGTCAAAATGGAGGTAGTTAAAGTCCTCCATTTTGACCAGGTTGTTTCTAGAACAGATTCCATGATATTTTAAACATTCCAGATGGCATGTGTTTCAGCAGACCCAAATTACTGATAGCTAAAATCCAGAAACATTATCATATTAATTTATGATAAGACTTTTTTTTTATGATAAGACTCTTTCAATGTGCTAAAAAAGAACATGCCCCTTTGGTAATTTATTGCAGATGTGATATTCATTCACAGAGTCCTGATTTCCTCTGCTTATCATTCATATGGACATTCCCCATTATGTGTTCCTGTCTGCTCACTTGCCTCGGTCGTCTGGGCTATATGAACGCCACCCTTCATGGGCACTCTTACTCACCTCATCTTTGCTCAGGTCTTGAATTCTATGTCATCTCCTCTGAGAAGCCTTCTCTGGCCTCCAAAGGTGGGTCAGGCACCTCTCCAACAGGTTATGCTAACACTCGGTAATTTCCTATGGTAACACATTACTACTGAAATTATAAAATCACTTGTGTGATCATTTAAGGTCTATGCTCTCCACTTCTTTCCTAGTTAGAATGTAAGCTCCGTAAAAGCAGGGGTCACCGTGTCACCAGGCCTCATCAGAGAATCCAACACATGGTGGATACTCATTCAATATCTGTCGAAGGAATAGATGACTCAATTTAAATGGAATTATTAGGCTAAACATGTATGGATATATCTGAAGTTCTCGATACACTGTCACTAGTTTGATTTCAGAATATACAACTAAACGTCATCACCAATATTATAGAGAAATGCCGATTTCACTGCCGGCTCTCAGAATTACTTTTCAACTAGAAATGATAATTTTCTTTCTTTGAAGTCTATGGAGATTTAAAATATACTTCTTCATTTAGGACAAACTCTTTTTTTGATATTGCTAAAATGCATTTCTGGTATTTTAACATATATCTGATTATAGCAACATTATTCAAATTGGCCAAAAGCCACTATTACTAATACTTGGCACTTCCAGTTTGCTTTGGTGAAGTTGAAATCAATCTTCCTAAAGCATTGTATGCATGTTTGGTTTAATTGAGATTAGTGTATTGAGCACAACAGGCCCTGGCTCATTAAATTTTCTTATTTACTAAGAGTTAAACTGAAAATTACTTTCATCTCATCTCTTTTACAACTTTTGAAAATGTTAGGTGGTAGAAAAAATTCAGATCCCTACTTCAGACTGTAAATCAACATTGATTCCATATAGGATAAAAAGTGAAAGTTAAGAAAAGAAAAATTAGAGGAATATATAAGTTAAAGATGACTTCCCAAGTACACTATTTGAATATGCCCAGAACATCATAACAGTATAAATTTCAAATCATTTAAAAAGTAAGAATTTGTTTTCCACCAAAAGGAGAAAAATACTTACAACATATATGATTGGCAAAGAGTTCGTTTCTTCATTATAGAAAAATTCTTCAAAACATTAATTCACAACAACACAAAAAGGAAAAGTGACAAATGACATGGGAATCATTTCAGAAAGCATTTAAATAAATGGCTTCAAACATGAAACCATGTGTAACTCACTAATAATCAAATGAATGCAAATTAAAACAATAGGGTAATATTTTTGGCTATAAAATTGTCAAATTAAGATAAATTATATCCGCTGTATTCATGGGTGTCCAGGGGCACAAGAACTCTCCCATGCTGATGGTGGGAGATTCATAGCCGTACAACTCTGTTGTTATGAAAAACTGGGAAACCTCAGACATTGCTGATGGGAATGTAAAATGTGCATAGAGGAGAAGAAAACTTGGTTCCTTCTCCCGTTCAGGGTCTTCCAGAGGGTCTAAGAATCAAATTGACGTGAGACAGATGAACAGGGAAAAAAAGTTTGCACATGGAGGCCCAATAATGAAATTGAGACCCAAAGAAATGACCAAGGCAGGAAATTTTTTTATACTTCTTAGACATTTGTACAATTACTAATCTTTCGATTAGTGTGATTTTAGTTTCTCAATGACTTTATAATATAGCAATAAAAGCAAATGAAGTACTGATCCAAACACAGGGAAGATGATTCTTGAAAACATGATGCTAAGAAAGAAGCCAGTCACAGAAGACCACATGTTGTATGATCCCATTTATATGAAAAGTCCGGAGTAGGCAACTCTCGAGAGATGCAAAATAGTGGATGCCCAGGGCTGGGCGGGGCGGGCAATGTTGAGAGGAGATGGGCATGGTGGTGGTGACTATGAAAGGGTATGTGGCTTCTTTGGGGGGGGTCATGAAAATCTTCTAAAATTGACTGTGGCAATGTTTGCACAACGATGTTAAGTATACTAAAAACTATTAGGGGCGCCTGGGTAGCTCAGTTGGTTAAGCGTCTGCCTTCAGCTCAGTTCATGATCCCAGGGTCTTGGGATTGAGCCCCGCATCAGGCTCCCTGCTCGGTGGGGAGTCTACTTCTCCCTCTCCCACTCCCCCTGCTTGTGTTCCCTCTCGCTGTCTCTGTCACTATCTGTCTCTCTCAAATAAATAAAATCTAAAAAAAAAAACCTTTTAAACTGTACAATTTAAATGGTAGATTTGTATGTTAATTATATGTAATTAAAGTTGTTATAAACAATAAATAATACGGGAGTGCCCGGGTGGTTCAGTCAGTTAAGCATCCTGACCCTGGCGTCCTGGGATCGAGCCCTGACCCACTCCCTGCTCAGCGGAGAGCCTGCTTCTCTCTCTGCCCCCACCCCCATTCGTGCCCCCCCAAATAAATAAAATCTTTAAAAACAATAATATGAAAAATGTTTTAAAAACTATCCAAAGGCAGGAAGAGGGGAAAAAACCTTCTAGACTAAGGGTGTCAGTTGGAACAAAGCTTAAAACCTGCCTACATTTTGATGTATTTTATAATATGAAAATACTTAACTATTTCTTCGTTCACTCATTCAATCAACAAATATATTTGAAGGCCTACATGAAGCCTCCCTTTTAGCCAGAGAGCCAGACATTAGCCAGATATGTAAAAAGACTGAAAATTATAAATGTGATAGGAGTTATAAAGAAGATAAACATGATGTTATTAGAGCATGATCATTTAATATATGTGATGGGGATACAACAGTGATCAAATAGGCAAAAATCCCTGTCATCATGAAATTACAACCTAATAGGGAAACACAGAATGCAAACAATAAATTAGTAAAATATACAGTATACGTGATGCTTCTACTTCTATCGTGACAAAGTGGGACAAGAAATATGGGTCTTTGCTTAAAATAGGATGCTTCGAGAAGGCTTTTCTGAGGAGCAAAGATCTGAAGAAAGTGAGGCAGCTGACCATGAAGATATCTAGGAGCAGTATTCCAAATAGAAAGCAGGACTAGTGCAAAGGCCCTGAGGAGGAAGTATGCCTGACCATTAGGAAAGTCGCAAGGAGATCAGTGTAGCGGGAGCAGGGAGTCTAAGGGAAGGCTGTAATAGAAGTTTGAGGTGACGAAACTAAACTTTCCAAGGGGGCAGTCATAATTTTACTCTGAATGAGCTGGGAAGCCATTGGATCATTGGATCATTGGATTGTTTTCAGCAGAGGAAAATGAACTGTTTTGGATCATTCTGGTTGCTGTGTTGAGAACAGACTGTGTCGGGGAAATGCAAGGGAAAAGCAGGAAGGCTTTAGGAGACTACTGGAATGGTCCAGGAAGGAGATGATGGTGCCTTGTGTTAAAGGTGGATTAAGGATATAGTTTGAAGATGGAGCCAACAGCATGTGCTAGGCTGTGATGAAGAAGAGGCAGGAATTAATCCAAGTTTGGGCTAGAACAACCAGAAGAATGAAGCTGGCATTTACTGATAGAAAGAGAAGTCTGTAGTGGTGTGTTTTGCTGAAAAAGCAAGAGTGGTTTTGGACACGTTAATTTTGAATTGCTTATTAAACTTCCAAGGCTGAGGTGTAGCAGGAGACAGTAAATTATATAATTCTGGAAGACAGTAGAAGGCCTGAACTGAGTATATAAATTTGGGAGTTATCAATGTAGGAATGATATTTAAATCCATGTGATCCAATGATTTCATCAAGGGAGATAAAAAGTTTTGAGGTCTGTGCCTCATTGTCAACAAGTTAGCAAATAAAGAGGAACAGCTAAGGAGAATGAGGAGGAGTCAGGGAACATTCACAGGGGTGTTTGGCCTAATCGGGGTTAGAGAGAGAGAGAGAGAGAGAGAGAGAGAGAGAGAGAGATTGTATTATTGTTTATTGCTTTATGGTTGTGAAAATTAAAAACAATTGCAATGTCCAACAACAATAAATTCTGGTGGATCAGTTTCATGGAATACAATGCAGTCATTAAAAACTACTCAGGTGCCCCAAGGGTCAGAGATCTTCTAAAGGATCCTCACTAATTCTTTAGCCCAGATTAAGGGCTGAGGAATATAGCCTTTTTCTTGACAGGGTTAGAGGCGTTCAGAGTGTTGAAAGTACAAATGTGACCTCAGGTCGAATGTATGGTTCACAGGAATACCTTTTGAGCCCTATAGGATAGTTCTTGGCAAATATCTCCATTCACAGATTATTTTATCACTGGCCCTCATTTGAGCTAAGATGGGCATCATCAAGATAGGGTCAATCATTATGCCAGTTGACCCTGACTTTGAATATCAGTTCTCAAACTGTAGAGCTCTTGGAGAAGGGTGAATGAGGGAGGGGCTTCATCCTTCAGGGGCCCTAGCTCATGTCAGAGTTCAGAAGACATGGCTGATGAGTAGACGAAGGGTCTGGAGAGAATTTTCATTTTCTGTTGGATATCTCAGGGAGCTCTGGGGTAACTGACTCTGGTTCTGTTGCCCTCCATCAGACCAAAAACAGAACAACAACAACAACAAAAATCCCAGTTAGAATTCAAGCTCCACAAGGGCAATAAAGTTTGTCATTTTGGTCATAGTTGCATCCCCTTATCTAAAAGAGTACCTACAACACAATAGAGTCTTAATAAATATTTAGCGAATGCATTTGTATCCTTGGGACTCTGAAACCCAGACAAAGGTCCGAGCAGTGTTTGCCCTTCTAGTTCAGTGGTTCTCAGCAGGAGGCGCACATTAAAAACTCCTGAAACCATTCTAAAAGCACATCTGCCTTGGGAACACCCTCCAGAGATTCCGACTTAGTTAAAATGCGGTAGGTCCCACACATCAGTATTCTAAACTCTCCCCCAGAAGATTCCAACGAGTACCAAAAATCGAGAACAAATGTTGTTTAAGCAGTCACCCCTTAGGTTGCTCAAAGTACTGAGATGCCAGTTGTAGTCCTTAGGATCTGGGTGGCTTTCTTATGCCTCCCATGGCTGGGGCCAACTGCTTCTGCAGCTCTGGTTTCAGAGCCATGTCTGGTCCTGGGCAGCTCTCAGGGCCCTTGGTCCCAGAAGTCCAGTTGATGCAAACACTTAAGGACCAGAAGAAAAGGCTGATTCTAGTTGGGAGCTTAGAGAGTTGAGCAGATCTGAGGGGCTTTGCGGGTGCAACGACCTGGACCAGCACGACAATGTGCTCTGCCTCTTTTGTGAGGAGAAAAGGGATTCAGAAGCCAAAAATGCAACAGTGCCCAACATCTCTGTTTTTTATGCATTGACATTTCCCTCCCCGGGGAAAGGAAAAGTATGCATTCTTTCCATACCACATAAATTATTATGATTATAGTACAGAGTAATAGTATACATAATCACAAATCGCTTCTGATATAAAAATGTTCCAGAATGTCACACACATAATTTAAGCTACAATTCAAAGGGAGGTATCAGGTCACATTCCTACTTATCCCTATGAGAAAGGGTTTATTATCTGACAAACACAGACTAGATTATGAAATGAAACTTTCTAAAAGTCATTGCTGACATTGCAGTCCAATTCTTGCCCTTTATTTCCCCAGAAAGAATGTCATAGACTCAATCTACAGACAAACATATAGCACTTTATTTTGCCTTATTCCAACTTCACGAATTGGGCAGAAAATCCCTCTGGGTTCTTCTGATTATGGATTATCCCTTTAGAATGCCCTCACTGGAAGTGTTTCATGACAAGGAGGTTATTATGAAATGACATTTTTTTTTTTTTTTGCCCTTTGAAGTAAGAATATAACAGTGAAAAGAACTTTTATGAGACCTGGTGGGACTCTTACTCATTGTGAAGGTAGATGAGCATATTCAGAAGTAGAAAAATTGTTGAGGAGTTATCCTTTTGACGATGGAATGAGCACTGGGTGTTATATGTAACTGATGAATCACTAAATTCTACCCCTGAAACTAATAATATACTATATGTTACCTAAATTGAATTTAAATTAAAAAAAAGAAAAAGAAAACAGGCCTCTCTGTTGAGGTGAGACAGACACATGTTTTTTTTTTTTTTTCCTTCTGTCCAGTTGGGCATCTCTAATGACCGTTTTTGACAATGAGATCTTCACTTCCTTCTCTATATCTGCAACTTGAAGTCCATAAGCTTGGTCATTCTAAACACAATTTGGAGCTGTTGTGGCCAAAATCAGCTAATTAAATTTGCGCAGGGGTGCCTGGGTGGCTCAGTCATTAAGCATCTGCCTTTGGCTCAGGTCATGATTCCAGGGTCCTGGGACAGAGCCCTGCATAGGGCTCCCTGCTCCCCGGGAAGCCTGCTTCTCCCTCTCCCACTCCCCCTGCTTGTGTTCCCTCTCTCACTGTGTCTCTCTCTGTCAAATAAATAAATAAAATCTTTAAAAAAAAGAATTATTAAAAAAAATTGTGCAGTAACATTGACCTAGAGAGGCTTCAGGTTAAGGCTAATTATTTAACCCAAAAATGAAGATGCCATTTATTTGAATTTCTCTTGTAGCCCACAATACATTACAAAAAATTAGAACAGCTGATATTAATTAGGCCAGCAAAGATCAAATATTACTCAAATATAGGGGCAGCTATGCATCTGTCTCTTGCTGCATCTGCATCAAGAAAGTTAAATAAGAAGTTGGATGATTTGTATCAGAAACATTGGTGACCGTCACTTTGGGCTACTTAAGGAATTAGTAGATATCTGGGAAAACCACAAGCTATTATTTTTAGGAGACCACAGCTTTCCAGAGCATTAGTAAGGGGAAAATTTGGAGCCTACATATGTCAAAGGAAAAGATTAGGCCCAGGTGATAGCAAACTGATCAGGTTCATATTATCATCTGGAAAGATGTGGTCCATATTGATTTCAATAAGGCCCTCAATTTTATTTTGCATGACCTTCTCACGAATAAAAAATTAAATTATGATAATGACCACATTACTTTGAGTAAAAACAGGGAATAAGTTATTGGGGGACGTGGAGTCAAATTTGGTGATTATACAGTATAGTAACTCATGAAGAAGGTCCTTGATAGCATTCAACACCCTTGTTAACCTTCACTATAAAGAACTTGTGGTAATATCCAGCAAAATTTCAGAGAGAATTAAGTCATTTGCAGTTTCCAACATTCTGGAAAGTATCAGTGCAATTTGAAGTAATCATGATAAATTGGAAAAATGAAATTTGGCTAAGATATGTACATAATGGCATCCAGCTAGGGGAGAAAGATATTTCAGGGTGGAACTGAATGCCTGTAAAGCAACATTTCTACCCTGAGCTCAAAGTCAGTGTGACACTGATTATAGCAAGAGGCAAATACAATGACTGAGAAAGAATGTCCTGCCCTAGTCTGAAAAGTATGAGAATATTAGATTAATTTGAGCTACTAACCTTTGCACAGGAGGTAGGAATTCTAGAGAGGATCCAAAGAATGATCAGATTGATTTAAAAATATATAAAATAGGTCTAATGGAACAGATGTATGACTTTTAAGATGAGATTATTAAAGAAGGATGCTTTTCAAATAGTTCTTGTTTTTCAAATATATGAAAAATATTTTATAATGAGGATGGCAATTACTCAATTTCCATGTTTTCTGAATACTTTTATATCATCTATGTTTAAACTTAGGCAACACCTATATTTTTATTTCTAGCATAGAGTGTTAATTGATGTTTGATAGTGATAACCAGCTATCATCCATTTGGAAATAAAGATAGAATAATATACCTTCTTATGCAAAATTAATTTCCCACACTCCTTGGCCTCTTCCCTTTTGATCTCAAACTTATTTGGTGCTTCCTATATTTAAAAAAAATAAAAAGAAACAAGGAAGAAAAACCTTTACATGATCCTTATTATTAATTATTTCTTTTTCAAACTCCTTCAGTAGTTACCAGATAAACTTCAAATTAACATATTATATTTTGTTCTATTTTCCTACCTTTTCAAACTCCTTCAGTATTTACTGGCTAAACTTCGTATTGTATTTTGTCCTATTTTTCCTACCTGCCACAGATAATTTAACATTTGTTTAAATCAGCATGTAGCACCATTGTTCACAAAACTTTCTCATTCATTCCCTCATATTCAACAAGACTTTACTGAGCTGTTAGTATGTGCTGAATAATGCACTCACTGGCACTGTGAATGCAGATGAGAACGACACAGACACAGCCCTATCTGTCGTCTTGGACAGAGAAACACAGACCCTCACAGCTGAGTGGAGTAAATAGACAATATTCTAATATCACACAAAAAATATACAAGTGCAATGGTTCAAAGTACCATTAGGTTCTCCGGAACTGTACAACATATGACCTAACCTTTTGAGAATGTAAACTTGATGTTTTCTGTATGTAGTGCGTCTCAGGTTAACTAGTTTCTAGGGAAAAAAGGTGTCTAAGTTTGTTTTAAAGAACTCATGAGGGACGCCTGGGTGGCTCAGCCAGTTAAGCCTCTGCCTTCGGCTCAGGTCATGATCCCAGGGTCCTGGGATTGAGCCCCGCATCAGGCTCCCTGCTCAGTGGGGAGCCTGCTTCTCCTTCTGCCTGCCGCTCTCCCTGCTTGTGCTCTCACTCTCTCTCTGACAAATAAATTAATAAAATCTTTTTTTAAAAGTTTTATAAAAAAGAACTCATGATATTAAGCATAGTTATAAATATATAGGTGTACAGTAAATACTGAATGAGTTAATGTTTTATAAAATTGATCAAAATGAACATTATATGGAGCATTCAGGTCTCAGACCAGCATTTAAGATGTTGGGAGTTTGCAATTCTGTCCTAACAATAACTAAAAAGCTGAACAAACTAAAAAATCAACAATTCTTCTTAGATCCGTAAGAGAAGTGAGGGCATAGGTCTACCCACTGCCCCCAAATCAGAGAGATCAACAAATGAAAATAGAGAATCGCAATTTACCAGAGCAGAAACCAACAAGCAGAAAACTCTGGGACAAGTGCTAAGTACATCCTGTCCTGCTATTGAGAAAAAACAACGCAAGAAATACTAAAAAACCAAAACACAAAGTTTGACTAGAGACAGCAAGCATTAGAACCCCACTCAGATATGGCAGAGATGTTAGAATGATCAGATCATGAATTTAAAACTATGTCTAATACGCTCAGAGCTCTAATGGACAAAGTAGATAGCATGCAAAAATGGGCAATGAAGAAGAGAGATGAAAATTTTAAGAAAGAACCAAAAAGAAATGTTAGAAATAAAAAACACTGAAACAGAAATGAAGGATGCCTTTGATTGAGTTATTGGTAGATTGGACACAACTGAGGAAAACAATCTCCGGGCTTGAAGATACCTCAATAGAAACTTCCAAAACTGAAGAATAATGAGAACAAAGCCTGAAAGAACAGAACAAAATATCCAAGAACTGTAGGAAAGCTACAAAACATGTAACACATGTAATTGGGAGTACCAGAAGGAGAAGAGAGAGAGAATGGAACAAAGAAATATTTGAAACAATGACTGGGAATTTCCCCCAAATTAATGTCAGGCACCAAACCACAGATCCAATAAGCTCAGAGAATACCAAGCAGGATAAGTGCCAAAAAAAAAAAAAAAACCCTACACCTAGGCATATAATTTTCAAATTCCAGAAAATTAAAGATAAAGAAAAAGTTCTGAATGAAGTTAGGGGGAAAAACCCATCTTACTTACAGAGAAACAAAAGAATTACATCCTATTTCTCCTCAGAAACCATGCAAGCAAGAAGTGAATGGGGTGAAATTTTAAAGTGATAGGAGAAGGGGCGCCTGGGTGGCTCAGTCATTAAGCGTCTGCCTTCGGCTCAGGTCATGGTCCTAGGGTCCTGGGATCGAGGCCCGCATCGGGCTCCCTGCTCAGCGGGGAGCCTGCTTCTCCCTCTCCCACTCCCCCTGCTTGTGTTCCCTCTCTCGCTGTGTCTCTGTCAAATAAATAAATAAAATCTTAAAATAAATAAATAAATAAATAAATAAAGTGATAGGAGAAGCCTTTAACCTAGAATTCTGTACTCTGCAAAATTATACTTCAAAAGTGAAGGAGAAATGAAGACTGTCTCAGACAAAGAAAAATTAAGGGAGTTTGTTGCCAGTAGACTTGCCTTGTAAGAAATGTGAAAAAAAGTTCTTTAGAGAGAAGGACAATGATATAGATCAGAAACTTGGATCTACATAAAAAAGGAAAAGCATCAGAGAAGGAATAAGTGAATTTAAAAAAGCTTTTCTTTTATATATGAGATACATATAAATACACATTTATATACATATGTATTTTATATATAAAACTACGTTAGCTTATGTATATGTAAATTGAATGATAGCAATGATATAAGGGATAAGAGGGAAGAATTAGGATTATTTTGTCATTATAAAATACCAGCACTACTTGTGAAGAGGTATAGTGTTATTTGAAAGCGGACTTGGATTAATTGTAAATGTGTGTTGCAAACTCTAGGACTACCACTAAAAAAGGAAGTACAATGGATATGCTAAGAACAGAGAGAAAGTGCAAGTATATAAAATATTCAATTAAAACCAAGGGTGCCTGGGTGGCTCAGTTGGTTAAGTGTCTACCTTTGGCTCAGGTCATGATCCCAGCGTCCTGGGGAGCCTGCTTCTCCCTCTCTTTCTGCCCCTCCCCCTGCTTGTGCTCTCTCTTTCTCTCAAGTAAATAAATAAAATCTTAAAAAATAAATAAAACCACGAAAGACAGAAAAACAGTGAGAGGCAAATAGATAACAGTAACAAATACGGTAGAAATTAGTCCAACAAAATCAATACCCACTTAGAATGTCAATGGTATAAATGCATCAATTAAAAGAGATTTTCAGGATGAATCAAAAAACAAGAGCCCCCCCAAAAAACAAGACCCAACTATATGTTGTCTACAAGAAACCCACTTTTTTTTCTTAAAT
Source organism: Callorhinus ursinus (assembly GCF_003265705.2). Classification (NCBI taxonomy): domain Eukaryota; kingdom Metazoa; phylum Chordata; class Mammalia; order Carnivora; family Otariidae; genus Callorhinus; species Callorhinus ursinus. The sequence goes on from NW_027397126.1 coordinate 5,508,115, forward strand.
CAAAACTGAATTTCTCTATAGATTTCTTTTTTTCCCAATTTTTATTGAAATTCTAGTTAGTTAACATATAGTGTAATATTGGTTTCAGGAGTAGAATTTAGTCATTATATACAACACCCAGTGCTCATCCCAACAAGTGCCCTCCTTAATGCCCATCCCCCTGCCCACCTCCCTCCATCAACCCTCAGCTTGTTTTCTGCCATTAAGAGACTCTTATGGTTTGCTTCTCTCTCTCTCTCTCTCTCTTTTTTCCCTTCCCAAATGTTCATCTGTTTTGAAGAAACCCATTTTAAATATAAAATATGTGTAGATTAAAAGTAATACGATGGAGAAAAAAAAGAGCAAATTAAATCCGAAGTAAGCAGAAGAAAAGAAATAATAAAAATTAGAGCAGAAATTAATGAAATTAAGAACAGGAAATCATTAAAGACCAAAAAATGATTCTTTGAAAACATTAATAGAATTAATAACCATCTAGCTTCACTAAGAAAAAAGGAGGAGAGAAATTACTAATATGAGAAGACAAGACAACACTACTGATCACATGGATGTTCAAAGAATATAAGAATACTGTGAACAACACTTTGCCAATAAATGTGATAACCTAGATGGAATGGACAAATTTCTTGAAAGACACCTTCTGCTAAAACAGCAGAAGAAATAGACAATCTGAATAGGCCTGTATCTACTAAATAAATTGGATCAGTAATTAATAACTTTCCAAAAGAGGTCATTATCACTCAATGTCAATATATGTTCATCGACTGTAACAAATGTCCCACTCTGGTGGGGGATGCTGACAGTGAGGGAGGCTATCCATGTAGTGGGGACATGAGGTATATGGGAAATCTCTGTACCTCATGCTCAATCGCTGTGAGTCGGCAACTGCTCTATCAATAAAGTTTATTAATAAAGAAAAATGAAAAAAATTACATGATAGATCCCTGGTATCTGTGTATTTCATATTCATGATTTTAACTATGTATTAGTCCTTCGTTAATCTTTTGAGGCAGTGTCTGATTCATATTTACTATGGAGATTGTCAGCAACAGCCAATTTCTTAGTGAGCAAACCTAGTGGACAGTTAATATATATATTCCCAAATGGAGTTGGTATTCTCTTCTCATTACCCACTCTCATCAAGCAGTCTAAAGGAAAACATACCGTTAATTTGTGTAAGTCAGATGGCTGCCATTGCTTCAGTAAGATCAACGCTTCAGTAGAGTCTGTCAGCAAATTCTGTAGCCGGTTATAAAACTTCAGGATACGGCTATCCCCCCCTTTCAAAAGTTCCAGTTATACCACTTGGCTTTTATGAAAGACCTCCATTAGTACCTGTTTTTGTTAAATGAAAGAAATCTGAAGGGGATTTTTACTTTTATTTTAAAAAGGCCAATAGCAAAAAGAGCGTTGAGCATTTGTTTTGTGGGTAACATTTAAGAGGCAGCTTGCACCCCAAGCAGGGAGAGCAGCGCCACCCAGCTCCTTCCCCAGAAACCACCCTCAGCAGCTCAGCATCAGCCCACCATGGCTTTGAGCTCTGTGAGCATCTGTGCTTTATCTCGGTTTATTTTGTGCATCCGGTAGCAAGCTGTGTCCTAAGGGATCAGAAAATCCTGAGAGAGGTGATTTTTGGGGTCTGGGAATGCTAAAAACATTTTCCATATAAATTAATGGTAATTACTTCTTTGCTTTATGCCATTTTGGCTTATGAAAGTTTTCATAGGAACACTCTACTTTTGCATAGTGGGGGGAAACCTGTAATTTTACTGTGATTCTCCAGCTTCTCCCAATTTCTTTGTGGTTTTTTTTTTTTTAAGATTTATTTATTCTTTGGAGAGACAGAGAGAGCCCGAGCGGGGGGGGGGGGCAAAGGGAGAGAGAGAAGGACAGAAACAGACTCCCCGCTGAGCACAGAACCCTACGCTGGGCTCTGTCTCACCACCCTGAGATCATGACCCTGAGATCATGAGCTGAGCCAAAACCAAGAGTCAGACGCTTAACGGACTGAGCCACCCAGGTGCCCCTACCTATTTCTTGTTCTCTGCTCTGAATCTTTCAGCCTTCATCTCGAAACTGGAATTGCCTAAAACACATACTCTATGCTATTCTCTTTGCTCACCCCTTTCAAAGCAACCACTAACACAGGACTGCTGTGCCTGGAACAATTAATGACCATTGGCATGTAATGAATAAAACATTACATCAATCAAATGACAAATAACTTGGTATTTCATATTAGAAGTTAATATTATTAAATGATATTTTGGACATCCAGTCACTGAGTATTTCTCACAGATCACACTAGTTCATGTGGTACCCTGACCTCTCACCAATTTGGCTTCACTACCTCTCACCTCTTAGTTTTCTTCTTCTTGAGGCTGGGCAACTGTTCTCTCTTAATTCTAAAACGAAACTCAGTTCTTGACCTACCTTTACATGTAAAAACTATCAACGTTGCTAGTTGAACAAAGGGGACATCCTTAGTTTAGAGACATTACTTTAACAAGATCTACTCTCTCCTTCTAGAAGGCGGTTGTGATTTTAAATAGTGACTTTTTTCTCCCTTACATTTATGTGGGGGAGGGATCAAAGATTTCTGAAGAGAAAGTCAAATGTCAGTGCTAGAGATGAAAGAAGAGGTTAGGCAAAAAGATCTCAAATAATTGTGGCTCTTAACCTGAACAGAGAAGTTTTTTAATTAAGGAGTAAAATGTCAAATATTTTTGGTCGCTCAGATCAGTCACATCATGTCCATCATACACTCTCTACAGAATAAAGACAAAAGCAGTTTGTGAAATTGTTTCATAAAATGTTCAGTTTAGTACAAAAACTGACTTTAGTCTTGTATAGAGTAAATCTTTTACAGTCTGAAGTGACCACTTATATTTCTCATTTATATGCTACCATATTTTGTGATGAACTTTATGTTATATTGAAATTTATAAGTTTTGTGATTTAAAAATATCTTTGTATATATCCCTTATGAATGTCAAGGGTTTGTTGTAACATCATTCTTTATCCTGAAAAAATTATCTGACAACTGATGTTTAATGACTGTTTGCTATTTGCCAAGCACCTTGATATAGTTAACATATTTTACTGGAATCAGAAAATAGTTGTTGTAGTCCTATATTTATTGCTTGCTTACTCTTGTGACCCTTATAAAACTATGTAACTCTTCTGGGTCCCAGTTTCCTCACTTCAAAAGCTTTCAGTGTCATGTTCACTGTGCCTGATTTTTAAAAGTATATAAATTTACAAAAATGAGAGTATTTTAAGCAGAGTTAATTACTGCCACTTATATAACTATAGCAACCAAGAAGAATTTCACTTGGACATAAAAGAAGGAAGGAACAGACCAAGCTTTACTAATTTTTACAAAAAGTGTAAAGTTTCATAATATAAACTCTAAATACTTAAGTCTTAATGAATTTTTAAATATTTGAAATCATCTGGAACTTCTAGTTCTAAACAATAAACTAAGTCCTCATTTTTCCTCTTTCAAATATTTGGCCCCATTATATAGTAGACATTAGTGGAAAAACAAGACCATGTAGTGAAAAGTGAGTGAACTTTAGAGCCAAATAATCTCATAAGGCTCACCATTCACTGCCTCTATGACCTTGGGAGAGAAATTTAAGCCTTTTTTGTCAGTTTATTTATCTGTTAAAGGATGACTATAACTATATCACAATGTTGTTGTGATGATTTTCTTGTTTCTTCATTGCCGGTTAAGTTCTCATGTGGTCAGTATACTTGATGTTAATTTTCTGGTTTCCATACCTGTACTATGATTGTACAAGGTGTTAACATTAAGAGAACCTAGGTCAAGAGTATATGGGAACTCCCTATACAATTTTGCAAGTATTCTGTGTCTAAAATTATTTCAAAATAAAAAAGTTAAAAGGAAAAGAGAAGACATTTGAAGAACAATTGGAGAGATCAGAATATAGAATAGTCATTAAATGATACTAGGGAATTAGTGTTAATTTTTTTAAGTGATCTGATATTTGGCTACATAAGAGAATGTCCTTACTTTTAGGATATGTGTGTGCTGAAGTATTTAGGGCTTAAGAATCATAAATAAATCTTCAGTTTATTTTGAAATGGATCAGTGAAATATATAATGTATGTGTATAAAGGTAACAAACACCTACACGTATAATGTAGATACACAAACATAACAACTGTTTTATCTGGGAATAGGAATGCTCATTGTATTAGTCTTATGATATTTCCATAGGTTTGGAAAATTTTAAAAAGAATTGTTTAAAAGTTTACATGCTCCTCTCCAATGCTAATTTTATTTTGATTCAGATTCTCATCCTATCCTACTTCTGTAATATATAGGTCCAATGTCTTGACTAGAATGACCATAATATATAATATAATGATTTCATTATTTTACCCTCTTACCTGAATCTTTTTTTTTTTAAAGATTTATTTATTTATTTGTCAGAGAGAGAGAGCATAAGCAGGGGGAGCGGCAGGCAGAGGGAGAAGCAGGCGCCCTGCTGAGCAAGGAGTCTGATGTGGGACTCAACCCCAGGACCCTGGGATCATGACCTGAGCAGAAGGCAGATGCTTAACCAGCTGAGCCACCCGGGTGTCCCCTCCTACCTGAATTCTGACTACTACTTTGATTCCTTGGTGATCAACTTATCAGGGCTTGATCAAGTCAACCATGTGGAGTTGGCTCAATTTAGAGCAATTCCATCACAGAGCATCTTGATTATTTCTAGAATGTTCATATTCCCAGTCAGTAATTTTTCTTGGGTTCTGTCTATGCATGACTGGATTTAATCAGATTCATTACCTTGAGGAGTTTCATAATGGAATTCCCCAGAAGATAGGTAAAAAAATTTTAAAATAATTTTCAATTATTGTTAAAGATCTCTAGTGAAGGAGTCTCCCCTGACAAGTCTGCTTCATTCAGAAAGTTCATCGTTCTTTGAACTCTCTCTTACTTCTTCTCATTTTATCTTTGATGTAATGGGGGAAAAAAGATATTTTTTCTTCTTGATGATAATTCAGACTATATGAGAGGACTGTTATTAAATCTTGCCTTCTGTTCTCTTCTTTGTTTAAGAATCTCATTTCTTTAAAAATAACTAGTATTCTATACTCTGAAGATCAGATATCTTCTCTTGGACATAGCTTTTGGCAAGGCATTTAAATGATGTAGGATTTGTGTCAAGAAAATAATTTGCTTTATTTTTCTGGAGATTCTGATATGGAGAGCACTTTATGTAACTGTCATGACATTCTGGGAGAAGATGTTACTTAGTAGCAGCAGCTATTTTTTATGTGATTATTATTACCATCCAGTTAAATGTGTGTGTATTTTAAATGTTTATTATTCCATAGTAAGCAATGCCATCATCAGAATAAACTGACAGTGGACAGTGATGTTCATGATGGCCCAATATAAAAAAAAAGAAAAAAGAAAAAAGAATCTTATTTCTTTAATCTTTGATGAAAGCTACTGTTTTCCAGATCTTTAATACATTTTATTGTAAATCTTGCTAGCTGCAGCATGCTTTTTTTTGCCATTAACTGAATATATGAATAGGCTTAATATTTTTTGTATGTGTCAAAAATCACCCTGAAATCCAATACTTTAGAGGTAAGCAATATCAGATTAAGAATTTGGATCAAATCCGGGGTGCCTGGGTGGCTCAGTCTTTAAGCGTCTGCCTTCAGCTCAGGTCATGATCCCGGGGTCCTGGGATCGAGCCCCACGTCCGGCTCCCTGCTCTGTGGGAAGCCTGCTTCTCCCTCTCCCACTCCCACTGCTTGTGTTCCCTCTCTCTGTGTGTCTCTCTCTGTCAAATGGATAAATAAAATCTTAAAAAAATAAAAGAATTTGGATCAAATCGAAGGCCCTCAACCCCTCCAAAAATTAAATGCTGTTACCTCTGCTAAACACCCACAGAAGTCAAAGATTTGGGGCACCTGGGTGGCTCGGTTGGTTAAGTGTCTGACTCTTGATTTCAGCTCAGCACATGAGATTGAGCCCCATGTAGGGCTCTGTGCTGAGCGTGGAACCTGCTTAAGATTCTCTCTTAAGAGAGAATCTTCCCTCCCCCCATACACGCGCTCTCTCTCAAATCAATCAATCAAAAAAAAAAAAAAGTTCAGAGATTTGCCTCAAGTCTTTCACCATGCTCAAATGTTCTCACTTTGAATCATGGTTAAATAGTATGGTAAATGGAGAAGTGCCTTAGAAATCAGAAAGCCGAGGACTGAGTTGCATCATTGCCTCTTGCTCCTGGAACCTTTGGCATTCTGCGGAACTGCTCAGCCTCAGTTCCCTCATCTGTGAAATAGAATTCCTGATGTTTGTTAAGCCTACCTCACAATGGTATCTTGAAGATCAAATCATTAGTAATTAATTCATCTTTGTTAATGTGTTCAAACATGTCTGAAAATCATCTCAGTCACGGACAATCTGCAGTGTTCCACAGCCATCATCTGGAATGATATAATTCACGATAATATAGCTTGATAGACATAATGTAGACCATACTATAAATTTCATTTCTCTAAGTGTCAGAATGTATGGTAGTTTCTATGGAATACTTCTTTGTGGCCTACTCATCCCAACAACAATTTATTTCTAACTCTTGCATCTTGTTACAAATGATTTGTTACCATACGGCTCCAAGATTCTTTGAGAAAATGTTGTTGTTCATATTCATTAAATGAAAATGATGTTCTCACAGACTGTTATTACAATTAAAATATTTTTCAATAAGTTTATGTATTTGATTTCATAAAAATGTGTCCTTGGAATTACTTTATTTTTAATTAGATCAGAAGCAAACCACAGTTAGCTTCACTAATCAAGTTTACATCCGGGGAGAGAAAACAGTGATGAATTCTAAGCCACCAATAATGTTAAAAATGAATATAGCCCAATTATGATAATATCCAGTCCAAATTTTAGCTCACTGAGGAAACATGGAAGGAAGTGGTATGTTTTAAACATTTGGGCAGTAGATAAAAGAAGTTCTCTTCTACCGTCAACTCTGAAAAGATGGCATCCAAGATCCCCTCTAGCCATGAAGAATTGTGACCTTCAAATTAGTCAGGTTTTGCTCATGACCACCCATCTGAATATACACTTGTTTTGCTCTTGAGTACTCCCCCACCTCCCTGAGACTTGAGCTGACAGCTTTAAGTTGAAGATGGAAGGGAAAAAAATCAGTTGAATGTCATCATTATGCTAAATTCATGAAAAATAACAATTAATTTCAAGGTGTATGCATCCAAGAGATCTGAAACTAATCAATACCTGGAACCTTTACAGAAAATTCACATGGGAAACATGAATACACTAGAGGTCCATACCGTACAAAGGTACAATGGAAGCTACAGCCAATGGTCTTAAGTCCCCATTGGCCTATACTGTCTCCTTCTAAGGATACATAGGGGGAGGGGCCTGACTTCCTTAGAAATGACGATGGACACACATCATGGGTGAAAGATCAATTTTGTACATATTTCATTGTGTTATATACAAGTAAAAAAGCAAATTGCATTTCAGGGCTGGCTGGAAGCTGCTATAGATTATGTGGTAGGAAGAATTCTACATTGGCCCCTAGTTTTTCCCTCTCCTTAGTATATACACTTTATTCAGTGATTCCGTCAAACACTGAACAATGAAGGGAATAAGGAAATTCAAAATGTGAGAGGATGCATAACAACAGTAACCCCCAGCCAACGTCCAGCAAGGGAATGTGAGCCACAGTCCTACAAGAACCTGGGTTCTTCTAACAACATGATGAGCCTGGAGTGGATTCTCCCCTAGAACCTCCGGATAAGAGTCTGGCCTGGCTGATACCTTAAGTGTGAAATCTGGAGCAGAGGACTCAGTCAGCCCTCCTGTACTTGCAACCCACAGAACTGTGAGATAATCATTTATTTATATATTGTTTTAAGCCATGAAATCAGTGGTAATTTGTTATGCAACAATAGAAAACTAATATAAATAATCATACATGTTATTTTAAATTATGTCCATGGAGCACAGTATAATGTAATATCTTATTACTTATGCAAGAATGTTAAGGGTGGTGATGGTAGTTTTTGCTTTTGGTGTAGGTGTGGTGGCTGAGGTATGGTGATGGTGAGGTATCTCATTAGACGAGGAGACCATACACTCTCATTCATCCATTGTTTTTGTCTGTTTATTACAACCTAGAATTGTTAAATTGTATATGGAGCCTGGGCATGGACATTCTTAGAGCCTTCCATTGCTTTTGTATATCAAACACTTTTTAAGTGCTCAGATTCTTTTAGTTCCCTGTCTTTGGGGATCTTGGTCGCTTGTTTTGTCCCAGTTGCAGGGACCAATTGGTTGGTTCTTGCCCAGGTGCTACCATAGCCACCAACTTCAATGTAGGCACAAGCAGACAGCACATCGCTTAAGGCAACACTACCCATCCCTCACCTCCTGCCCAAGAGATACTGAGAAGATGCCGGACACTTAGATCTGTTTGGCCCCTGTGCACACATCGAACAATGGGAGGCAGACGTTTGGCAGATAAATTCTCCTTCCTTCTTCCCACCAACCAGACCATCTTGAGAGACAATGGTTAATATATTCTCTTAGAAGATATTTTCACAGAATCAAGTAAGTGGCACTTGTTCTAACAAGCAATGGCTGCCTTGGTAATGCCCACTTATAGTTGATTGTTCTCTTTTCCTGCCTTGTTCTCCATTTCCCACGTTCTGCTACTCCGGGACTATACTCACATGACATGCAGTAGCACATTAGCTTTTGCCTGAGGTTCTGTCTTCTGGGGAACCCATGTTAAAACAGAAGCCCCGTGTATGGCTTCTGTCATCTGCTTCAGCAATTTAGGTGGGACTAGCTTTACCCACAAGGCTAGAGATTTCTCACGATTCAGCAGAAGGTATCCAGCCTTCTCTTTTCTTAGAAGCCGCCTTCAGCCTAGCTGTACATACTTGAATTTGCATGAAAGGAGATGCCCCTCAATTGATTATATCCTAGTTTTATCCATTTAGCTTATTTTATCTGTCACAGTCATCTGATGTTTTTCTCTGGGCTAACATCCTGGCTAGATATTTGTTCCTCTCTACTTTGTGTTAGCATCTCTGTAAAATGTGACTAGCAGCCTACCCTGCCTTCCTCACAGGATTGTTGTCAGAATTAAATGAGATAATGCATGTAAATATCCTTTTTGATAATGCTATGTCTATTGTGTGTATGTTGCTGTGGTTCCTAAATGCAGATGAGAGGTTTGAGTGGGCTGCACAATACATCCAGAAACCAGTATTAAGCAATTCTCAGGTTTTAGTAATTGTGGGCTTTGTTCTTTGAAGACCTTCAGGCACCTGTAGACCCCTTCCAATGGACCTTTGTAAAAAGATGTTTCTGCTAGTCAGCTCAGGAAATGGCTCCAGGTTCCTCTCCCCACTCTTGAATACACTCCTCTCTGGTCTCTCTCTCTCTCTTTTTTTTTATAAAGATGTATTTATTTGTTTTAGAGAGAGAGAGCATGCGATCAAGGGGAGAGGCAGAGAGAGAATCTCCAACAGACTCCCTGCTGACGGTAGAGCCCGACCAGGGGCTGGATCTAAGGACGACCCTGAGATCATGACCTGAGCTGAAACCAAGAGTTGGACACTCAACTGACTGAGCCACGCAGCTGCCCCCTCTGGCCTTTCATCTGACTTCATGCCAGGACTCTATTTCTCTGCCAACCACTTTTTTATACATTCTGCCCAATTTTTAAAAATTTTAAATCAACTTTATTTTTTAGAGCAGTTCACAGCAAAGCTGAGTAGAAAGGACACAGAGTCCCCATATATTCTCTTGTCTCTCCCCACCCCATCCCTTACACGCATGGAGCTTCCCTCACTATCAACTTTCAGAACCAGAGTGGTACATTTGTTATGATGTACCTGCATTGACACATCTTTATCACTGAAAGCCCACACATTATATTAGTGTTCACTCTTGGTGCTGTGCATTCTAGGGGCTTGGGCAAACATATCATGAAATGCATCCACCTTCATAGTATTATAGAGTAGTTTCTTTTTTATTTTTAAGATTTTATTTATTTGACAGAGAAAGACACAGCGAGAGAGGGAACACAAGCAGGGGGAGTGGGAGAGGGAGAAGCAGGCTTCCCGCCGAGCAGGGAGCCTGATGTGGGGCTCGATCCCAGGATGACCTGAGCCGAAGGCAGACGCTTAACGACTGAGCCACCCAGGTGCTCCAAGAATAGTTTCACTGCCCTAAAAATCCTCAATGCTCCAGCTCTTCATCCTTTCTGTCTTCATTGTTTTGCCTTTTCCAGAATGTCATATAGTTGGAATTATACAGGATGTAGCCTTTTGAGATTGGCTTCTTTCACTTAGAAATACGCGTTTAAGGTTGTTCCATGTCTTTTCATGGTTTGATAGCTCATTTCTTGTTAGGGCTAAATAATATTTCTTTTTCTTCTTCTTCTTTTTTATTATGTTAATCACCATACATTACATCATTAGTTTTTGATGTAGTGTTCCATGATTCATTGTTTGTGCATAACACCCAGTGCTCCATACAGAATGTGCCCTTTAATACCCATCACCAGGCTAACCCATTCCCCCACCCCCCAATATTTCTTTTTTTTATTCAAATTTCAATTCTAGTTAGTTGACATACAGTTCAATATTGGTTTCAAGAGTAGAGTTCAGTGGTTCATTATTTACATAGAACACCCAGTGCTCATCATCACAAGTGCCCTCCTTAATCCCCATCCCCCACCTATCCCCTCACCCACCTCCCTCCATCAACCCTTGGTTTGTTCTCTATCATCAAGAGTCTCTCATGATTTGTTTCCCTCTCTCTCTCTTTTTCCCCTTCCCGAATGTTTGTCCATTTTGTTTCTTAAGTTTCACATATGGGTGAAATCATATGGTATTTTTTTCTCTCTGACTTATTTTGCAGAGCATAATACACTCTAACTCCATCCACATCATTGTAAATGGCAAGATCTCATTCCTTTTGATGGCTGAGTAGTATTCCATTGTGTATATATATATATATATATATATATATATATACCACATCTTCTTTATCCATTCATCAGTCAATGGACATTTGGGCTCTTTCCATAGTTTGGCTATTATTGATAATGCTGCTATAAATATGGGGTGCATGTATCCCTTCGAATCTGTATTTTTGTATCCTTTGGGTAAATACCTAGTAGTGCAATTGATGGATCATAGGGTGGTTCTATTTTTAACTTTTTGAGGACCCTCCATACTATTCTCCAGAGTGGATGCACTAGTTTGCATTCCCATCAACAGTGCAAGAGGGTTCCCCTTTCTCTACATCCTCGACATCTATTGTCTCCTGTGTTGTTAATTTTAGCCATTCTGACAGGTGTGAGGTGGAATCTCATCGTGGTTTTGATTTCTATTTCCCTGATGATGAGTGACATTGAGCACTTTCTCATGTGTCTGTTGGCACATCTGGATGTCTTCTTTGGAAAAATGTCTGTTCATGTCTTCTGCCCATTTCTTAACTGTATTATTTGGTTTTTTGGGTGTTGAGTTCAATAAGTTCTTTGTAGATTCTGGCTACTAGCCCTTTATCAGATATGTCATTTGCAAATATCTTCTCCCATTCCATAGGATACCTTTTAGTTTTGTTAATTTTTCCTTTGCTGTGCAGAAGCTTTTTTATCTTGATGAAGTCCCAATAATTCATTTTTGCTTTTGTTTCCCTTGCTTCCGGCAACATGTCTTGTAAGAAATTGCTACAGCTGAGGCCAAAGAGGTTGCTGCCTGTGTTCTCCTCTAGGATTTTGATGGTTTCCTGTCTCACATTTAGGTCTTTCATCCATTTTGAGTTTATTTTTGGGTTTGTTGTAAGAAAATAGTCCAGTTTCATTTTCCTGCATGTTGCTGTCCTGTTTTCCTAACTCCATTTGTGGAAGAGACTGTCTTTTTTCCATTGGATACTCTTTCCTGCTTTGTCTAAGATTAGTTGCCCAAATACTTGTGGGTCCATTTCTGGGTTTTCTATTCTGTTCCATTGGCCTATGTGTCTGTTTTCGTTTGGGTACCATACTGTCTTGATGATTACCACTTTGTAATATAGCTTGAAGTCCAGATTCATGATGCTTCCAGCTTTGCTTTGCTTTATCAGGACTGCTTTGGCTATTTGGGGTCTTTTGTGGTTCCATACACATTTTAGGATTGTTTGTTCTAGCTCTGTGAAAAATGCCAGTGGTATTTTGATAAGCATTTCTTTCATAAGCATTTCATTATATGTGTAAATTGCTTTGGGTATTATAGACATTTTAACAATGTTTGTTGTTTCAATCCAAGAGCATGGAACGTTTTTCCATTTCTTTGTGTGTCCTCTTCAACGTCTTTCATAAGTGTTCTATAGTTTTCAGAGTACAAATCTTTTACCTCTTTAGTTAGGTTTATTCCTAGGTATCTTATGGTTTTGGTGCAATTGTAAATGGGATCAATTCCTTGATTTCTGTTTCCATTGCTTCATTATTGGTGTATAGGAATGCAGCAGATTTCTGTTCATTGATTTTATATCCTGCAACTTTGCTGAATTCATGTATTAGTTCTAGCAATTTTTTGGTAGATTCTTTTGGATTTTCTACATAGAGTATCATGTCGTCTGCAAATAGTGAAAGTTTGGCTTCTTCCTTGCCAATTTGGATGCCTTTTATTTCTTTCTGTTGTCTGATTACTGAAGCCAAAACTTCCAGTACTATGTTAAATAGTAAAGGTGAGAGTGGATACCCCTGTCATGTTCCTGACTGTAGAGGAAAAGCTCTCAGTTTTTCCCCATTGAGGATAGTCACAGGTCTTTCATATATAGCTTTTATGATGTTGAGGTATGTTCCTTCTATACCTACTTTGCTGAGGGTTTTTATCAAGAATGGATGCTGTAGGGGCACCTGGGGGGCTCAGTCGGTTGAGCATCCAACTCTTGGTTTCAGCTCAAGGCCATGATCATGGGGTTGTGGGATTGAGTCCCATGTCGGGCTCCCCGCTCAGCAGGGAGTCTGCTTCCCCCCCCCTCCTTCTGCTCCTCCCTCCACTCGTGCTCTCTCTCAAATAAAATAAATAAATCTTAAAAAAAAAAAGAATGGATGCTGTATTTTGTCAAATGCTTTTCTGCATCTATTGAGAGGATCATATAGTTTTTATCCTTTCTTTTATTAATGTGGTGTATCACAGTCATTGATTTGTGAATACTGAACCACCTCTGCAAGGGCTGAATAGTATTTTATTGTCTGGATGTACCAGTTTATTTGTCCATTCACCTACGGAAGGACATCTTGATTTCTTCCAAGTTTTTGGCAATTATGAGTAAAGTTGTTATAAACATCTGTGACAAGTTTTTACATGGACATACGTTGTCATTTCCTTTCAGTAAATGCCTAAGGAGCACAACTGCTGAAATATATGGTAAAAGTGTGCTAAGTTTTGTAAGCAACAGCCAAACTGGGGAGCAACATCATCAGGATGATAGAATACGTTGTTCCAAACTTCAGTCCACCTCACAAAAAGGCCAGCCCAGCAACTATCAATAGATAAGATGCCTTTGTGAAAATCCCGGATGGGGGTGACAATGAAGCACCCCCCTGGACCACAAAAACGGAGAAAAAAACACGTTAGAAGGGTAAGAGGAGTGGTTTCACTTTAACTGTGCTGCCACTCCTGGAGGCCATCAGGACATTATACTAAGAGGGCCCCCCTGGGCCTATGGTTTCTCCAGGGGGAAAAAGAGTGCCCTAGGTAGATGTCCAGCTTCCTCAGTGTTATGGGACACTTTGCAGAAGACCCATTCTGGTTTTACCCAACGGGTTTCACTGGGAGTATCAGTGGGGTTAGACAATTGGGGATCAGCTAGAGATAGAGAAGGTGGCTGAGATTCGCAGCAACCAGCATACTTATCTTGGTGGACTGCATTTCTGCTGGTGATGGGCCCCGAGCAAAGAGACCAGCTAACAACCCTTCCCATTTGCAGAGCTGAGCTTGGGGCCCTGTCTTGCCAGAGAGCTTCATTGGCAGATCTGCCCCATTTGGGTCCCCAGCTAATGGGCTGAATTGGCTGTGGAGCCTATTTTATGGCCCCACCCAGGCAAGGAAGCAAGCCAGTAGCCCTTCTCAGCTGCTGAACATAGTCTCCACCCACACCTAACCAGGAAGGCTGGCCAGAGAACTCAGGCAGCTTTGGAGTCCATCCTACCTCCTGCCCAGATAAGGAAGCAAGTCAGCAGTCCCACCCAACTGGTAAACACAACCTCCAGCCTCACCTGACCAGGAAGCCTGGCCAGAGAACACAGGTATCTGTGGAGCCCATCTGTGCAAGGAAGCAAGTCCTGGGAGATCAATCATGACACTGAAGCAGGCTTAGAGCCCAGTTATGATCCCGCCTGAGCAGGGAGCCGATCCATCAGCCTCACCCAACTGTGGAACACAGCCACTGGCCCCACCTAACCAGGGAGCCTGAACAGTGTTCATGGGCAGCCTCGGATACCAGCATATGGTTCCCCCAACCCCCGCCCCGCTTTTGACCCCTGGCTGCAGAGCCTAGTCTACGACCCTGCCTTATTATTGCTAAGCACAGTCTAGCCTAGGCAGAGAGCCAGCCAGCAACCCTGACCAGTTGCAGAGCATAGCCAGTGGAGGACCCAGATAGTGACCCCTTCTGACCAGAGCACAGCCTCCAACCCCAACCAAATACAGAGGACAGATGATGGCCACACCCATCCAGGTAACCTGCCTAGTGACCTTACCCAACAACAGCCCAGCCTGTGGCCCCACCCAGCCTCAGGGCACAGACTGCAGCACAGCCTGATGGAGCACAGTCCGAGGCCCCAGCCAATTGCAAAGACTACTGTGAACAATTATATGCTAAGACACCGGATTGTCACCATTTGAATGTCTCGTGGGTGTCTCACGTTCAGTTGAGTTCAACATCACCCCCCACCTGAAAGCAGACAGAAACCCATTCTTCCATGTATCAGTAAATCTGTCACCACCCGCTCAGCTATGGAATCAAGGAACCTGGAAATAAATCTTGATCCCTCCCTCTCTGTGACTGACATGGTTTTCTTTAACTCTTGATTGCCTGTATATGAGTGGATACACACACACACACACACACACACACACACACACACACACACACACACACATCTTGTAAGATGTGACCTGAAGTTTCTTGAATTCCTTCATTTCTGTCTCTACCATCATTCCAGGTGCAGATCTTGAGTCGTTTACTGCCACCTACCTGCCTCCCAGCATCAGTCCTTACCCCTCTCTATACCATTACCCCTGAGCAGACAGGCGTTCTTCCCACAGTCCAAGTCTGATCATATTTACATGGTCACAACCCTTTAATTCTCCCCTTTCCCCTCCAGATGAAGTCCAAACTCATTAGTATGACATTCAAATACCTCCTGAGTATGGCCCTTGCCTATTTCCACAGCAGAGTTTTTCAAACTATTGCTGCAACTCATTAGGAGGGTCAGGAAATCAATTGAGTTGGTCGTGACCAGCATCTGCTTTTAAATGAATAAGAATGGAATAGAATACAATAGGAAATATTAGAGTTCATCTCATATAGGAGGGGTATTTGGTGAAACATGTTTCAGTTATATGTGTGTACTCCTGGGTCACTATAGAAATATATTTGTTTTCTTTTTTTTTTAAAGATTTTATTTAAACAGCTTTATTGAGGTGTAACTGATATACAAACAACTGTGCACATTCAATGTATACAATTTGATGGGTTTCAACATATGTAAACATCTGTGCAACCAACATCACAATGAAGGTAATAAGCATATCTATCACCTCCAAAAGTTTCTTCCTGCCTCCTCCTTTTTTTGGGCAGGAACACTTTACTTGAGATCTACCCTCCTAAAATTTTCGCAGTACAATACACTATTGTTAACATTGGGCACTGTGCTGCACAGCACATCTCTAGAATGTGTTCCTCTTGCATGATTGAAACTTGATACCTGTTGAACAACCCCCCATTTCGCCTCTCTGCTTCTGTGATTTTGACTACTTTAGATACCTCAGATAAGTGGTTATGATGCAGTATTTATCCTTTTGTGATGGGTTTACTTCACTTAGCATAATGTCCTCCAGTTTTATCTATATTGCATATGGCAGGATTTCCTTATTTTTTAAGGCTGAATAATATCCCATTGTAGGTATATGCCGCGTTTTCTTTATCCATTCACCTGCTGATGAACATTTAGGTGGTTTCCGTATCTTGGCTATTGTAAATTGTACTTCGAGGAGCATGGGAGTACAGACAGCCCTTTGAGACCCTCATTTCAATGGTTTTGGATATATACTCAGATGTGGGATTATTGGATCGTGTGGTAATTCTGTTTTTAATTTTTTGAGGAATATGCATAGTTTCCCATAACTGTTGTAGGTCATGGTGAGATTTTGAAAGCTATTGCTTTATAGTAACATCACATACCACTTTTCTTCTTACTTTGCTTTCTGTAGCCTTTTGAACTTCTTTCAGTCCCTCAAATGTGCCACACGTTCTCTTCCCCCAGGACCTTTGCACATGAGCTTTTTGATCTTCTGTGTGTGTGTGTGTGTGTGTGTGCGCGTGTGCGCATGCATATGTGAGCATAAACATATCCAAATGTTAACACTGACTGTATCCGAGGGTTGGAGTTGCAGCTAAATATGTCTTGTTATGTTCCTTTCTATATTTTTATTTTTTTATTTTTTTAAAGCTTTTATTTATTTACTTGTCAGAATGCGCACAAGCAGGGGCAGCGGCAGGCAGAGGGAGAGGGAGAAGCAGGCTCCCCTCTGAGCAGGGGGCCCGATGCAGGACTCGATCCTAGGACCCTGGGATCACGACCTGAGCTGAAGGTAGCCGCTTAACCGACTGAGCCACCCAGGCGTCCCTCCTTTCTATATTTTTAATAATGATCTTGTATTACTTTTTATCATCAGAGCACAGTACAAAAAATATATTTTAAATAAATAAGAGACTCCTAGTGTAATTAAAAAGAAGGACAAGTCAAGTACAATAATTTTAATATTAAATACTAAGTGCTACTTTGGTTGTTCATGACAGAAGAACAACAGACAGGCTGGGGAGGACTCTTCAGGGAAGGTGACTAGTGAGCTTACTGAAAGAGAGTGTAGGAAGTTATCAGGCAGACAAAAGGGGGATGACACTCCATGCGGAGAGAATAGCGGGCGCGAGGTACAGACATCTGAAATCCTGTCTTGGGAATGATCTGTAATTCGCTGTGACAAGAGGATATACTATGTGGTGGATGTCTAACATCACGGGAAATGTAGATGGCCAGGCCCGACCATGTCAGATTAGACTTTACTCTGTGAGCAATAGGGAGCTGGGTGATATTTACAAGCAAGAACTCAGCTGACTAGATCGGGGTTTGGAAATGGTAACTTTGGCAGGAGTGTGGAGGTTGCAATGGCTCTAGAAGATGACGAAATGGCATAGCTGGCTATATTTCCCCTTGCCATCGCCTTTGCCCTTCATCTGTTGACAGCCCTTACTGCTATAGCGCTCAGAACCCCGATCCCAAGAGCACTTACTGGGTTGGGAGTGTGCAGGTTGCGCACCATGCCTGCAGCCAGCCTCGGGTAGGTGGAACTTCCCTCACTCAGAGCTGGATATAATTGGCCCCTGTGGGACCTTGATGGCAGCCACGTGGGGGCAGATAAGGAAGGTGGGAAAGAGGGATGAGCAGAAAACCCAGGAGATGGATGACGACTTGATGCATATTTATTCTCCATGACAAAATGCACACTGTTCAGAAAGCAGCATGAGGAACACACCACCCCTCCTGGTATCCTTTGCTTCCATCAGTGCAAACCTCCAATTATCTGTCAGGCCTCATAAATGGCCTTAATCTGGGTACCAAATCAGAGTTTACCTAATCCTGACACTCTGCCAATTCCTGACTGCTGCCAGCACAGCTGAATAAGGCAGGATTTTTCCTTTCACTTTCTCCAGAGGAAGCCTGGTGGTGCGACCAACGGAGGCTTTAGGGCCAGCTCCGGTGAGACTCCACGTTAACCCACCTGCCAAACATGCGCTCCTCCCTCCTGGGATGAGAACGCCCAGCTCTCAGGCTAGATAGGTACAGTTAAGGAGATCATCGCCGTCGAGTTCCTGGGGCGTAATTAGGTCACAATTAATCGCACTGATAATAATGCCAATACTAATAATAATACTATGACCTTTAAAGGCAGCAACAGTTAACATGTATGGATCTCATGGATTATGCTAGCTGTTTCACATACATTGACCCATCTAATATTCACATTTTAAAGGAAGGGAAACTTGAGTTCGGGGGAGATAAATTTGCTTGATGTCATAAACCTAGCAAGCCACAGAGCTGCGCCTTGATCCCCGGGCTACGTGGCACCAGCTTCTGGCCGTGCAACTGCTATCTGATAGCGCCCCAATAGCCAGGATGTGGCTTTTTTTGCTTTCACATTTTGTTCTTTTCTCTCATAGTTAATCTGGGTGCTGCTCCTTACAAGACAGAAATGATGCTTCCCATTTTATCAGCTTTGATTGGTGCTATTACTAAAACTTAGCCGCATGGGTTTATTTGTACAATCATGGATGTCACTTTAAAAACAAATTTCCAAATAACCTGCCAGTTTGGCTCTTTTGGAAAAAAAATTGATTACACTTACGGTTGGTGACAGAAATGAAAAATTGCAAGAATATTTAATTTTATATTACTCTCCAGCAGCAGTTACTAAAGCCTCATCACACTTCTTCATAACTAATACATTACTGGAAAAAGGGGAAAGATCATGTCTTTTTTTTTTTTTTTTGCCAGCTGGAAAGAAGTAATTTTGATTTTAATAGCACAGGTATTGTGCTATAGAAAAGAAGTGTTCTACCACTGTTCTGAATTTTTCTTTTTTTCTTAGGACTCACTGCCAATCAATCACCTGCCATGACACTTGAAGTAATGCTGGCCCAAACAATCTCTTTAGGATTTGTTACCCAGGTCAGGCTTTTGCAATCCTCTGGTTCCTTTGGAAACCATTTCTTGAGAATTCACTGAGTGCCCAGACCTGTGCTATGTTACCCCAATGTCGTGTATATGAAACCATCTCAAAGACACTCCCAGCTCAGCTAGCCAGACTGGGTACAGGTACAGGACAGAGCTCTGTGATGAAGACAGCCTGTGAGTTTGGAGTGATTGTGGCGGACTCTTGCAGTCATCCTTCACTCGACCTAGATTTTCTTTAATGACACAAGGGTTTATAATTCTTTACTGTTCCCTCTCAATGTGTCTTAGAGGACACTCATTTAATTTCGTGTTAATGTTTCTGCCTAGAAGACTCCTACCACTGTGGTTTCTGCTTACCAATAATTTATTCAGCCATCATTTACCATATTATCTCACTTAATTTAGTTCTCACAAAATTCTAGGAGGGACAGGTGCTATTATTAGCCACAATTTACTGATAAGAAAACTGAAGATCAGAGAAGTTCAGTGATTTGTCCCAGATCACACAGCCAACACATGGCAGATGTGGGGTTTTAAACCAAGTTTCTTTCCTCGATGTCTTGTACTCACCCATGATATCACTCCCTTTGGATTTCCGATCATACTTGGCTTACCCCTTTTACTGGGTACCTTTTATTTCCGTTTTGTGTTACAGTGGTATGTATTTGTGTATCGTCTTTCCATTGAGTTCCATCTCCTTGAAAGTAAACAGCAGATCTTGCTCAATTCTCTATTCTCCATAGTGTTGACCATGGAGCCTGGTGCTGTTTCCGATGTGAAGAAATTGGGTAATACTTGGAAATTTCATTTTTTTGCAATTATTTTTCTCTCAGCTCTCTTCTCCATTGAACAAATTAATATCCAGCACCAGATTTTCAATGAATGTCCAACTTTTTAAACATAGCTTTTAAGTATCACTGCTCTCATCAGAATGAAGGAAAAAAGTGACGTAAGATGTGACAGCAAAGGGTGATCAGGCATTATGTGGCTATTCAACAAATGCCGTGGTTCAGAGAGCTCATTAATCATCTCTTACATTGGCTATCTGGAGGTTTTATCAACATTTTGCCCTTGCACTGCCCTGTGAGTTGGATAGGGTAGTACATTTCCTTTGGACAGCTGGGGCAATGGAGGCTTGTTTGAAGAGGTTAAGTAACGTGGGTGAGAATACATAGCTAGGAAGCAGTGGGGCTGGGGCCAGTATCTGGATCTGGACTCCCTGTCTCTGGAAGTCATTCACATCTCTCTCCCTCCCTCCAGGGCTTTGTAAACACCTCTTCCGGCTTTTTCCTTTTTTAACCTACCACCAGCCTGCTCCAGATGATTGTAAACATACACAGCCTTCTCCCAACTGTTGGTCTCTCTGCTTCCAGTCTTCCTCTCTAACTATTCTTTGTGAAAACTTAAATCGGACTAATTGCTCACCTGTTCGAAAGCCTTAAATGGCTCCATGACACCTTAGCTTGGTACCCAAGATGCCTGTCAACTCATTTAGTTCCACTCCTGAAACTAAATGAAGTTGCTCTCTTATTTCTGGACCATTTTGTGTGGTGTTCTTTCTGTCTTTATGGAAATCCTATTTTTGCCTGTTTCCAGCCTCCTTTCCATCTGGTTTGCATTTATTCATTCTTTAGGCCACTAAGCAGATACCACCTCTGTTTAGAGGACTTCCCTGATGCTCCAAGTTCACCATGGGGGCCCCTACCTATGGTGCAATAGCCCCTCATGCTCATTCTTCTTTTTATTTTTTTTTAAATTCCATGTTGCGCCTTGGATTCCCATGGCTTATTCATCCCATGTGCTCACGCTCATTCTTAGAGCCTTTATCACACTGCAATGTAATTACATATTGTGTTTCCTGTTAGGTTGTAGCTGCATTCAGATAAGCAGGACCAGGTAGCTCGGTTCTTCTTTAATGCTCCTTGGGGAATTGGAAGCCGTAAGCATCGAGAGAAGAGCTGGTGGGAGGACACTTGCTTCTGGGCCGTCTAAGGGTGAACAACACTGTGGACCTGACATTGTTTCTAAGCTGTGTCATGCTTGAGTTATATCTGGGGTATTTGAAGATCAGACTCCTGAGTAACAGTGGAGGAGTAACAACTGGACAAGAACTCATGTAATTTCTTCTTTAAATGTTTAAAATGTTCACTCTGAGTTGGAATAAAACCAACTCATGGAAAAAGAGGGCTGGTTTTATTTAACAAACATGTCATCAGTTTCCATAGCCATAACCTTTGTGAAATACCACATCAAACATATTAAGAATTTATGATTTGAGTACTCTTTTCAGAATTCAGAACTACTAATAACATAAGCAATCATGATCGTTGGGACAGCGCAAACATGCAATTCTTTGATATAAGTAGTTAAATCGTCATCGTGACCTACCGTTTACTATGGGCATTGTAGGCTGCTCGTGGGCAGGGACCACTGTTTCATGCTCAGTACCTAGCACACTGTGTAACGTACAGTATTTGTACAGTAAATCTTTAAAAGAATTAATGTTTTCACATACACTAAATTTGACTCTCATTAGAGCCCTGGCACTCCAGGCTGACATTTTCCAGATCCAAACAAACAAACAAAACCAACAAGGAACCAAGAAATACAACATTTAGAGAGGTAACAAAATGGAGAAAATTCCATCTATCAAAACACCTCTCCGGGGCAATACTCCTTGGTGGGCTCCCTGGGAGCATACTTGACTAATAGCTAGTCATTACATTTCCTTCAGAGGGTGGGCCTTGTGATAGTTAAGACTTTTGTTTATTTGTATACAGATTTGGGCACAGAGCTGAAATCCTTGGGAAGACAGCAGAGGGACTCAGGAAAGGGAAGGGATGGTGCTGCCCAGCTAAGCAGGAGTGAAGAGACTGTGGAGAAGGAAATAAAGGCTTCTTCTCTCTCTCCTATGAATTCTTTTTTAGAGAGAAAGAGTGGGGGAAGGGGCAGAGGGAGAGAGAGAATCCTCAAGCAGACTCCTCGCTGAGCGCAGAGCCCGACATGTGGTTCCATCTCATGACCCTGAGATCATGACCTGAGCCAAAATCAGGAGTTGGATGTTCACCTGAGCCACCCAGGCGCCCCTCTCCTAATAATTCTTCAGTAAAATCTACATCTTTCCCCAGGACTTTTCCCATAAGTTCATTCTTCCTGAGGAATATATACTGACAAAGTGCCAACTGTCTCCAGACATTCAGACAGTGGGTGATGTTGGAAATGTGTTTATTATGTATACATTTGCCGAGTTTCTTCCAAACGGCAGGCACTGGCAATACAGCAGTGAACCAAATTCCCAAGGACTCTTTTCTTGTGGAACTTACCTTCTAAGTAGGAGAGTCAAAAATTGTAGGGCAGACACAATAAAACTTGTGATGAGTGCTTTAAAGGAAAAAATATAAAAGTCTTATGTGACAGATAATAAAATAAAATCGGGGGTACTTTCAGTAGGACCATCAGTGAAGGTCTCTCTGAAGATTGATGTTCAAAGTGAGATTTAAGAAAGAGGAGAAGCAACCTAGGTTAAAAGAAGGATGAAGAGAACTCCACGCCCGGGGAGAAGCAAGTAAAAACATATTGAGTCAAAAGATAGACTGGCATGTTCTAAAACTGTCAGAAGACTACTATGATTGGAAAAAGTGGTGGGTGGCATGAGATGATACAATAGAAAGTTTATAGGAATTCCTAGTTTAACATTTACCTTAGTCGCTTTGGGCTGCTGTACCCAAAACACCATACACTGGGCAGCTTAAAAACAACAAATTGTTTTCTCACAGTTCAGGAGACTGAGAAGTCCAAGACCAAGGTGCCGGTAGATGCTGTGTCTGATGAGGTCCTGCTTCCTGCTTCATGGACACGTGTTGTTTTTTTTTGTTTTTGTTTTTGTTTTTTGCCACGTCTTCATATGGCAGAAGGGGTGAGAAAGCTCTCTGGGGTCTCTTTTGTAAAGGCACTAATCCCATTTACCCGGGTTCCACCTTCATGACCTAATCACCTCCCCAAAGGCCCCACCTCCCAATACCATCATATTGGACATTAGGTTTCAACATAAACATTCTCTCTACTTCACCCCTAAACCTCGCTATGATGATAAAAATAGTAATGGTATTTACACTGGACTGTCCACTTGGGGTGGTAATGAGCAATGTGGAATGCGACATATTTTAGTGAAAATTTTAATCTGGAAGTCATCTGTATATCATTCTCACTATCAAAGGAATAGCCCTTTTTTAGTGACACTGGCTGATGCCTTATCTCAGTGCTAGTGTCTATTTTTCCCTGTTGCCTATTCCAAAAAAGATGGAAGGAATTTTCTTAACTATAAATGACAGTAGAGTACTAATGTGATAAATAACTTTAATTTCAATAAGTGTGTTCAAACCTGAGGAAGGCCAGAACTGAAGCATTTTGCTGATACATTCTAAAAGCAATGTCATTATCCATCAATAGTTACTTAATCAATCCATCCAAAAACCCCAAAAGCAAAATTGGAAGTTCAGAAATAAATGGGTTTACAAAAGAGACTAACAAAGTTTTTCCATGAGGGTCTTTGTTTTGCATATGACAAAGAATTAGATGATATTCTCTCACGTATGAACTAAGCCAAGAAAGCAGGCGAGGTTACAGCAGTTTCTAGCAATTTTCCTGATGTTGAAATGAAATAAAACACCACCACTTTGAAGCAGATTTCTTACATTTGGGAGCTTACAGCAATTATGAAGCCCAGTAGGCCCCTCATTTCTGATTTTTTTTACCTCTCTTAGCAACTGAAGTGCTAAATAGGTGATGCGGATTGAAGAGTACACTTATGATGAAAATAAAATAATAAAATAAAATAAAAGTAATAATAAAAAGAAAGAAAGAAAAAAAAAACAATTGAAGTGCTTTGAAAGTCATAAACATTGGCCAGAAATGAACTGCCACAATGTGGTGGGCTTTCACTGGAATAACCCTCCTCCTATAGAACTCTTAATATGGCACACATCCATAAGAACTTTCAGAATTACCCTTTGTGAACATTAATGAGAATAGCATCCCAGTGATAAATCCCACTTTATGATTCTTTTAAAATGATTCTTTTAAAATGCTATTGAATTGGGGGGTGCCTGGGTGGCTCAGTCAGTTAAGCGTGCAACTCTTGATTTTGGCTCAGGTCATGATCTCAGGGTTGTGAGACTGAACCCCGTGTTGGGCTCCAGGATGAGTGTGGAGCCTGCTTAAGATGCTCTCTCTCTCTCCCTCTGCCTCTCCCCCCGCTTGCTCTCTCTCTCAAAATAAATGAATGAATGAATAAATAAAAATAATAATAAGGCATATAAAGAGCATAGGACAGTTTCTTGGGACCTAATAAGCTCTCCATGTTAGCTATTTTTATTGTTCTAACTCAATATTTTATATTTTAGGATAATCACGTACATGTTATAAGAAGTCTCCTTGCAGTAAAAAGCCCTATTGCAAATCATGTCATAATATGCTGTTTGTGCTAAAGTCATATTAATTGAACAACAACAACAAACAACCTACACACAGTAGTAAGATATCTGGTTATATAACACTGGAAAAATCTTGTAGTCATCTTTTTTAGAAAAAAATTTTTTTAAAGATTTTATTTATTTGACACAGAGAGAGAGAGAGCACAAGCAGGGGGAGGGGCAGAAGGAGAGGGAGAAGCAGGCTCCCCGCTGAGCAGGGAGCCCAACGAGGGGCTGGATCCCAGGACCCCAGGATCATGACCTGAGCCGAAGGCAGATGCTTAACCAACTGAGTCACCCAGGTGCCCCTAGAAATTTTTTTTGAAGAACTATAATTTTTAAAGTAGTCCTAGAATACTAAGATTCTCAAAAAACAAAAAAAACCTCTGAAAATATGGCAATGACTTCTTATTTGATGTGACAATTGCTTATTTATGTAATCAATTATTTTGTCTAGAAAAGTAAAGCATGTTTCCACAAGAAGGAAATTACATGTCATTTTGGTGAGGATGTATCCTCTCTCAGTCTGTTTGAAAGTGTAAGGCCGTTCCAATTTGTGACTATTAAGACAAGACTAAAGATACATAGGGGATGCCTGGGTGGCTCAGTCGGTTAAGCATCTGCCTTCGGCTCAGGTTATGATCCCAAGGTCCTGGGATTGAGCCCCACGTCGGGCGGTCTGCTCAGTGGGGAGTCTGCTTCTCCCTCTCCCTCTGCCTCTTCCCCTGACTCATGCTCACTCACTTTCTCAAATAAATAAATAAATGCAAGAGCAGAGAAAGAAAAATAGGTAGAAGCAGGTCAGCTATAAGGATCATACCGTAGGGAATTTCTAAACCAAATCAGGCCAAAGGAATGGCAGTCGATGCAGAAGTGTATGATAAGGTCAGGCAAAAATGTTC
Source organism: Callorhinus ursinus (assembly GCF_003265705.2). Classification (NCBI taxonomy): domain Eukaryota; kingdom Metazoa; phylum Chordata; class Mammalia; order Carnivora; family Otariidae; genus Callorhinus; species Callorhinus ursinus. The sequence continues at coordinate 5,533,540 of NW_027397126.1, forward strand.
GGGTTTGCTTTACCTAAGAACATGGTTCATCACGCTGGAGGACCAGTTACATTTTGTTTCATACACTTCATCCACGTTTCATATGGATGCAACCATGTCTTTGTGCAGAGAGAAATTTTGGAAGCTGGAACCAATAATCCCTGTTCAATTATAATGTTTTCAATGATCTTAAAAGTACCATCCTCTGTGCCAAGCATCTGGTAAGCTGCAGTGTCAATGATGCACTGATTCTCATGGACACAGTGTACAAAGGGGAGCAATGAACATGCATTTATAATTAGCTATTCTAATAGCCAGCCTTAATGCTCCCCAAAGCACCAGGAGAAAAGGTTCATTTAATTTTTGTAAAATAAGCTGTGATTCCAACTGAGATTGTGGCACTTGATCATTCACACATGCCACATAGATACATCACATTCTCCAAATACCCATTCAAATGACTAGAAAGGCACAGTGCACAGTCTTTTGCCTTTGTAAATATGAGATGCATGTTTAAGATCAATAAGAACGAGTGCATCCATGCACGAGACCATTAGCTTCGACCTTCCTCTTGGACACAATGTTACAGAGAGTGAAGAAACTTTGGAAGTCATTTAACCAGCCTATTTTTCTGGATAGAAAGCTATTCTATGCCGTGCCTTTTAATTTACTTTAATACTTTCATCATGTAGTTTGTACTTTAGAAAACACATAAATACTAATTGTAGAATATGGAAAATATTAGAAACTGGGAAAAATAACATAATCATTCTAGGAAGACATGACTCTTTAAAAATGGGTATTGGGTAGAATAGAATTTATGAGAATTTCTGTGTTTCTACTTACAGTAACTTACAGGGAAATTAGGGGGGGGAAATCCTTGCTTCTGTACATTATTTTTCCTTATGCTTATGGCTCTCTCTTGATCTTGTTCTCTCTCTTTCTCTAGCAAATCCTTTTCAAAATGGGCTTGACAATTTACATTTCCATTAACACATCCTCATCAGCACTATGTATTGTCATTAAAAATAATACGTGCCTGTTTGATAAGTAAAATGTATCTTGTTTAAATTTACATATTTTTTTTGCTCCCTACTGACTCTGAACATTTGTATGCCCACCATTGAAATTAACTGTTCATATCTTTTTGAAAGTTTTTATTGTAATGTTGGTGCTTTCATTATTGAGTTGTTTAATGTATCCAGGCATTTCTCCTACAGCTCAAGGTGTTCATAAAAATATTTGTGTGTAATGTGATCCATTAACAAGGCAACATAATTCGCAATTGGTTTTAACATTCTGGTTATCCGAAACGGGCACCAGGAACATGGGAGGGCGAAAAATACATATAATAACAAAAATCTCCTTCATAATAAGTTTTTTGCAGTCATTCTTTGTTTTATCTGTAAAAAATATGAGGGATGGAAGTGATAAAAATATGTAGGAAGAATGAACTACTGTGGTGGTAGCAATGCTAGAAATCATAAAATGGGATTTGCCTAGTAGTGTGTAGGTTATATAACTACACACTCTTACAGCTCTAAAAATACCTAATTTAAATGTCCCTACAGAAAAATAACTGAGTGTAAGACTTTCTGGCTTCTAATTTGTTCCCCTTTTCTCCTTCTGTGACAATTATTTTCATACAAAATTGGTGGTAAAGGAAATTGCTTAGTTATGTATGTATATTGCTCTTCTACTACAGATATTTGTCACAATTTTTCCTTATTTATTATTTGCCCTTTTCATTTGTTTGTGCTTTGATTAGTGAAAAAATTTTGTACGTAGTTGAATTACTTTTTGTTTTTAGTTTTTAATGGCTTCCATAGCTTCTGTGCTTACAGAATTCTTTCCATTTTGGCATTTCTAGAAATACTATAAATCTTAAGCCAAATGGCTCATGTGTTTTATGATTTTGTGGGTTTTTTAAAAGATTTTATTTATTTGAGAGAGAATGAGAGCATGAAAGGGGAGAGGGTAGAGGGAGAAGCAGACTCCCCACTGAGCAGGGAGCCTGATGCGGGACTCGATCCCAGGACCCTGGGATCATGACCTGAGCTGAAGGCAGACGCCCAACCAACTGAGCCACCCAGGTGCCCATGATTTCATGTTTTATATTTCATTATAATCCATCTAAAACTTACTTTAATATATGATGTGAAGAAATCTAGTTTGGATTTATTGAGGAATCTATCTACCTTGTCTTATTTCCTTAATTTTATATGAAAATTCCATAAAGAGTTAGGGTCTGCTTCTGAGCTATTTTTAAGTGCAACATGTCTTTTTATCTTTTCTTAAATATTTTATTCATTTATTTGACAGACAGAACACAAGTAGAGCGGTAAGGGGAAGGAGAGGGAGAAGTAGGCTCCCTGCTGAGCAAGGAGCAGGACGATGGGGGGCTCGATGATGCAGGGCTCAATCCCAGGACCCCAGGATCCTGACCTGAGCCGAAGACAGATGCTTAACTGGCTGAGCCACCCAGGCGCCCCCCAACATGTCTTTATAAGTGCTTTACAGTATATTTTCATGTTTGACAGTGGAACCACTCTTTTTGTTACAAACATTATGGCCACAATTGCCTGTCTTCACTTTTAATTTTCATAATATAGGCTTTTTGAGGAAGGGAATTGTCAGCGCAATTACAACAAACACACCTACAAAACAAAAGTAAACCAACATCTTGTTTTTTCAAGAGAAATGAAATCAGTAAGATAAAAAAAGACTATTTGCCATATTTATGTATTTGAATGTCCTTTTACTGCTGGTTATTTATAGGCTAATTAAGAGAAAAATTAGCACCTAATTCTTTTAGCTTATCCCTTCTCATTCTCAGTACATACCGTGATGTGCTAGTTCCAAAAGCTTTATTACCTAATAGAAAAACAGAAGTCAGTGGCCTGAGTTAGAAGACTGAATAATTTTGCCTACCTGTAAAAGAATTCTTGGCCTTTTCTAAATCTGTATCTTTAGATTTTTGAGAAATCTTATGAAAAGCCATTTGTGGGACATGTTTTCCTTTGTAAATTCATCTCTTTAAGTGTTTCAGCATTGTATTAAATGCCATTTTCATTTTAATAAATTTCTCTTGATGCTATTTCCATATGAATAAATTTTCCATGATGATAAAACTTTACTATCAAGGCATCCACATTTTTAATGGAGTCTTTTGATGAATAATTCAATAAATATGCAAAAAAATGACATATTTACATGTACAGTAATGTGTTTTTCAAATTTAGGCAAAGTCAATATTCCAAACTTATTCAGTTGTGAAGGAAACCTTTTCTTATTGGTTCATCATGTCTCAACTAAACAGTGAAAGACAGTAGAGTTGTTGAAATGATTATTCCTTGCATTGGACCTTAAAAAACCTATATTAAAATATTAATGCATTGCAAAATACGTGTGTAAGTAAATAATCTCTTGTAACACTTGAAGGTTTAACAGAAAGTAATTTAAAATTAATTGTCAGTCCTTTCAAAGTGACACAGCCATCATGGATCACCCTCCTACCTTTATTTTTTGAGGCATCACATTTTGCAGTAGATGCCCCCTTATAAGATCAAATCATAGCACCATACTGTGGGCCATGGTATATTGGATTAGTAAGAAATATATACTGGTTTAGTCAAGGTTAGCATCTTCTAAGATCTGGGAACTCTGCTGTAAACTTTAGAGAGTCATCATCTCTGATCTTTGCAACCAGCTTGCTAAGGTATTGTTACCATCTTTTTTTTTTTTTTTTTTGAGAGAGAGAGCAGGGGGAACAGCAGAGGGAGATGGAGAGAATCTCAAGCAGACTCCGTGCTGAGTGTGGAGCCCCACATGGGGCTGATCTCTCAAACCTGAGATCAAACCAAGAGTCCCAACCCTTAACCGACTGAGCTACACCAGTGCCCCTGTATTGTTATCATCTTGATTATATGATGAGCAAACTGAGAGATAGATTAAGTAACTTGCCCTGGATGACACGGGAGTGATCTTGGGTGCTAGATATACTGATGGATGGCACACATATACAACCTTACAGTTATATGTATTTCTAATTCTTTCTATATATTACAAAACATAACTTGATATCTCTGATTCCAGTACAGTACTAGAGTTCATTGTAATGAACTAGAGTTCATTGTAAAATTTTCTCCCTGTCCATAATGTTAACTCTCTTCAATGAAAAACCCGGATCCCATTAACTTAATATATTTACTTCTTTACTTAATTCCTTGAATGTGACTAAAACCCAGATCCTCTCAGTCAGCTGCCCCACTTGCCACCTCCTTTCCTATGGCCTGCTTGAAGGCTTTTTGAGTGAAACTTTCAGATAGGGAAGAAGAGAAGGGGAAAGGGAGCGAAGAAATACATACATTCACTTCTAGACAGTTGTTTTCATTTCTTCATCATAGGCACCAGGGACAAATTTTTAAAGGTCCTTCTTTATGACTTGTCTATGATATTTTATATTAACTCATGCACACAAATACCTTAAAATTGTGTCATATATTTGCACACAAATATATGACAAGGATGAGATAAAAAATCTTTACCTTCTTATTCCCTCTTAGCATAGTTCTCTAGCTCTGAGCTAGAGACCCCATTAGGTACTTGGAAGTTGTATTCCATACCCAGGCTTTGCAAAGAAGAGCAAAACATTTTTCCAAAACTTAAAGTCTCCAAAGACCCAATTGAAATGTTATTTTTTTTTTCTACCCAACAGTATTCAGCAGAGAGAATCCAAAGGGTTAGAGCAGTTAGAGTTTTGACATCCTATCCTCTTTGACAGGTGATATAATAAGAATGTAATTGATCAGTAAGAAAAGAAAGTCTATATTGCTTTGTACCAGAGCCCTATTTTTTATTTTTTGGTTTTGGTGGGTTTTGTTTTCTTCTAAGTTCAAGTCGTTAAGTAGAGTTTGACCTTCTCATACTACACTGCAAAAATGTACACAGCCAACAGTTGTTCTGATTAGAAATGTGTCTTGTGAATTTTCTGGTGGTTGACATTTGTTCTTTCAGAACAGGTCACTACAAAAGCCCAGTGTGGTAGCTGCTGCCACGACTGTGGTTGGAACAAACCTGGTTAATGGCTTGGAACCCACAGGGAATATTCTGTTGGGAGATAGTCACTTGGGCCACCCTAGGGACAATTTATTATCTCTCTTTTGTCAGTTTAATAGAAAGACTCACCTCTGTTTTCCCACAAGAGCTGCACCAGTCTAGGACACATGTTCCAAGTGTGTGTCCATGTCTGAGAGAGTGTCTCCATCCAGTGTAGGCATTAAGTTTACAGACTACCTTGCTGGGGTTCTAATCCTGACTCCACGACATGCTAATTGTGAGTGACGATACACAAGTTAATGAAATTCTCTGTGCCTCAGTTTCCTCATCTGTAAAACATAGCTGATATGAATACCTTCTTCATAGGGCAGTTGTGAGGATTAAGTGAGTTAATACATATTAAGTACTGAGAACCGTGTACAGCACTTGATCCCTTTGGAAGCACGTGTGTTGGTGGGCATGTGCGTGTGCATGCGTGTGTGCTGAGGAATGGGGATGAGATGGCGTGGGAATCAGAGAAACTGTCAGAGAAGGTTTGGGAGCATAACTGATTCTTGAGAAATCTCGAAGAATAAGTCGTTTTCCAGGCCGACAAGATGAGGAGGAGAGCGGCGCCTGGGTGGCTCAGTTGGTTGGGCGACTGCCTTCGGCTCAGGTCATGATCCCAGGGTCCTGGGATCAAGCCCCTCATCGGGCTCCCTGCTCGGCTGGAAGCCTGCTTCTCCCTCTCCCACTCCCCCTGCTTGTGTTCCCTCTCATGCTGTCTCTCTCTCTCTCCCTGTCAATTAAATAAATAAATAAAATCTTAAAAAAAAAAAAGATGAGGAAGAGAGAGTATCCCAAACATGGGCCGTTTTGTGAGAAAATGTGTTGCTCCCTGTGAACTGCAAGTGATTCAGTAGAGCTGGAAGAACTGGGCTTGGGGGAGAGGCAGGAGGTGTCTGCTAGGCTAAGGAGTTTACTGGGGAGTAGGTGGAGACTCTGAACTGAAGTTGTGTCCACTACTAGGACCCTTGCAAGTCTGGGAAAGCCTAGACAACTGAAGAGATGAGCTCAGTAGAATGATTTTGGTGGGGGGCTGGGAGGGTCTGATTGAGGAGCTGCCTGAGACAGAACGTATTGTAAGAGAAGGATCTAGGCACGCTGAGTTTGATATACTAAGCAGATCTTGGCTGTCGGTGGGGAAGAAAGTAACTCGAAGGTCAGCATGTAGGATAACCCCATGACTGGTGAACCTGATCCTCTGGTCCTCGTATCTGCTCATAAGGATACAGCCTTGGCTCTTCTGCCTGGCCACAAGGGTGTGAATAAGTAGCTGCGATACCCCCTTGGTGAGGCCCCCTAGCAGGTGATTACGGTTTTCAAAGGGTATCGTTTACTGCCTGCCATTCCAGATCGATGAAGGAATTCCCTGCAGACCATTTGCCTGGCCGTCTTCCACACACAGCAAAAGAGGTTTTTGCCATCAATGCCAAGGTTTCAAATTGGCATTTTCATAAAAACAGGCAAAGCAGCCCATTATCTAATTGCTGTCCATAAATTACGGTGGCTGAGGGAGTCAGTGTCAACGCACATGGTGCTGAGCCATTTTTTTGGAAGGCACTCAATTCTAGGCTTGGAATAGTCTCTGTATAAAGAGAGGCCTAGATTCCTTTACTAAAAAAAGAATTTAAACTTCCTCATTTGAACAGCTTTCACATACAGAATTTCTGGAAGCAAACATTAGGATTCTTCACCAAGTTCCCATCGCAATCTATTGTAAGTAAAGGAAATGTACCATGGCATTTTAAGATGAATTAGAGGTGACACATAATACAGCTGTACATATCTCTTAGCACAAACAAGACTTGTTTCTGTTTGGGTTTAATTACTCTAGAAAATGATCAGTCAGCTTCAGCTAGGCTCCTCACACCTCAACAATGACATCCACCCTTGACTTATCACCAGAAGAGACTCGGTAGTCACCAGGAATGCACACAGTGCACAACTTACAAGACGAGAAGTGAGAACTGAGGCCACTTGATAAAGAGGAGATGGTGCTTTCGCCAGCAAAGGCAGGACCATTAGGGAGTGAAAGGAATCAAGTGAAATCGAAGCAGATAACTCATCTCCACCCCTCCCCTGCCCCCTGCCCCCAGCCCCACTCAACTGCTTGAGCTGGCCCTGGATGGGTGGCCTAGGCAAGTTTGTAGCTGTGCCTTGCAGCGTTCTATTTCCCCCAAATTATGCAACTCCTCCCATGTAGCCTCTAAAACAGATAAGCAGTGTAGCCCCCTCACATGCAATTCCACTGAGTGCCTGCTCTGTGCCAAACACTGTGTTAGGTATTGGGAATAAGAGCTAACACGGCCTGACTGGGTACTTGTGCCCACGGCCAGCCCAACTACAGCCGACCCTTGGACGATGCAGGGGTCAGGGGTGCTGACCCCTGCGCAAGTGAAAATCCATGTCTAACCTTTTTAAAAAAATATTTTATGTATGTATTTATTTATTTGAGAGAGAGGGAGAGAGAGCATGCAGGTTGGGGGAGGAGCAGAGGGAGAAGGACAAGCAAACTTCGTGCTGAGCACGGAGCCCAACGCAGGACTGGATCTCATGACCCTGAGATCATGACCTAAGCCAAAATCAAGAGTTGGATGCTCAACTGACTGAGCGCCCCAGGTGCCCCGAAAATCCACATATAACTTTGGACTGCCCCAAAGCATAACTAATAATCTACTGTTGTCCTGTACACTGGGTAGCCTTCCCAGTAACCTGGTCGACAAACATATTTAGTATGTTTCATGTATTATATATTTTTTCCATCAAGTCAGCTAGAGAAAAGAAAATGTTATTAAGGAAATCATAAGGAAAAGAAAATACACTTGCAGTAATTATTGTACTTATTGAAAAAACTCCATGTACAAGTGGACCTGTGCAGTTTGAACCATGTTGTTCAAGGGTCAACTGTACTTTATGTAAATTAACTCATAAATCTCCACCACCACCCTGGGAACTATGGATTATTACTTTCTCCATTTGCAGGGGAGGAAAATGAGGCATGGTGACTAATTTGCAGATGGTCACATGGCTAAGAAATGGAGGAGTCAAAATTTGAAACCAGGGAGTGGGGTCCAGCATGACATGCTTTATGCTTATCCCCACCACTTTCTATGATGTATGAGGTTGTCTGTACCAGGAAGGAACACAGAATCTAGGTAGGAAAGTAGACATAAAAATGAATAAATGATCATACTGTATCATATGAACTTGAGCTAGCCTTGAAGGCACAGAGGAGAGAATAGAACTTTCCAATTACCAAGTACCTGCTAAGCGCCAGTTACTATGAAAAGTGCCATATTAACATTATTTCATTTAGTTCTTATAATATCAGGATCCTCTCTGCCAGTAGTTGCGGTCACCTTAGGCTCCCCAAAATACTATAGGCAGTGTAGCATTTCAAAGATATACCTTTATAGTGATCATTTTCCTTGGTATGGGTAAGGAAATAGCTTCTCTCTCTATTTTTATAACAATTTTATTGAGATGTAATTCACATAAATAAATTCACCCTTTTAAAGCGTGCAATCCAGGGGCGCCTGGGTGGCTCAGTTGGTTAAGCGCCTGACTCTTGGTTTCAGCTCAGGTCATGATCTCAGGTTGGCATAGTTCTGCACTCAGTGGGGAGTCTGCTTCTCTCCCTCTCTCTCTGCCCTTCCTCCCCACACTCCCCCCGCTTACAAGCATTCTCTCTCTAAAATAAAAATAAATAAATCTTTATAAGTAAATAAAGTGTGCAATCCAGTGGTGGTTAGCGTAGGCATAGGTTGTGAACCATCACCACTATCTTGCTCCAGAACATTGTCATCACCCTAAAAAGCAATCCTCTACATCTTTAGCAGTCACTCTCCATCCCCCCTTCACCGAGGTGGTTTCTGTGAAACCATGGTCTGCTTCCTTTTTTCCTTTATTTTTTTTTAAATAAATGACAGCTTTATTGGGATATATTCACACACCATACCACTGACCCATTTGAAGCTCACAACTTAACGTTTGCTAAGATATTCCTGGGATTGTGCCATCATCACTGCTAGCTGATTCCAGAATTCCAGGCTACCACGTTGCTGAGGAGAGGGGGATAAAAAAAAAAAGCACAAGTAAATTGTCACAAAGCTCTGATCTTATAAAGATTCAGCCATTTTCCTTGAGTAAGAGTTATTTGAATTGTTGCAAAACTTCAGTTAATTTCCAGAGTTCTGAAAAAGTTCGTTTTGACAATTTTTGCCCATGTTCTTGTTGTTTTTATGCAAGAGTAGATTTTCTGAGTTCCTTAGTCCGTCATCCCTTTGGAAATAGTTTCTTGTACACAACTAAAAATGCAAAAGCTCTCAGATGCTCCAGGTTCATTTATAAACTACAAACCATCTTTCTTAATATAACAAGCCCCAGCTTGGTGTACCTCTGTGAACTCAATACCAGTTGCCTCGTGCAGCTATATATTTAAAATTCTCTTTCCTTCCACTTTTCTTCTTTCCATAAATACTTACTGAACATCTACTATGTACTAGATCAGAGCTAAAAGCTGGGAGTAAAAAGCTAAATAAAGTAGAATTTATGCACTCATGGATTTTGGGATGTTGTGGTACAGACAAGAAACCTATCCAAGGACATCTAAGGCAGATACTAAAGTACATGCAGTATGTATATATATAGGTGTGTGCATGATAGGATACATCTAGTCTCGGCTGTTGTCGCTGCTGTCTAGTATACCACATACATGGAAATTCACAGTGTACAAATCACATTTATAGCCATTATTTCATTCAAACCTCACATTCAACCCTGTGAGATAGTATTACTTTTAACCTGATTTAAACACAAAGAAACTAAAACTTGCTAGTAGTGCTTAAATAAATACACAGATATATAGTGTGAATGTGGCAGATCCCACAATGAATCCCCAGGAATCTCATGCAAAATGTCACGCTTCTTCATTCCAGTTGCTTACTGGATAATCTATAAATCTCTCCTTTAAGCACAATATGCAAACATATAATTTTCCCACCAAGGTCTGCTTCTCCGGTCATCTTTCTCGAGGTAAACGCACTACTCTCCAGCAAGTTATCCAAACCAGAGAAGCTTAAAGACATCCTAAAAACCTAAACATCTGAAGAGTTATACCTTCATCAGAGTTTAAAAGTACCATCTGTCAGTCGAGTCACAAACAATGACTATCAAAGTACTGAGTTAAAGAAAAAATACAAAAAGCAGTGAGTTTTTAAATCTGTAATAGTCCATGTTCCTAACTTGATTACTCCTTCTCTGGTTCCCTGTAGTGATTACCAACAAAAGTTTGATAATTGATAGACTTGGACATGATGGGGGGTTACCATGAGGCTTGGTTTGAGAGCAGGGAAATCTATTCTACAATCTTAATGAAAGGCTGCCTGATAACATTTTTAAAAAGCTTTATTTATTTATTATTTTAGAGAGAGAGAGACAGAGAACACCTGAGTGGGAGGAGGGGCAGATGGAGAGAATCTTCAAGCAGACTCCCTGCCCAGCGGGGAGCCCACCATAGGGCTCGATCTCACGACCCATGAGATCATGACCTGAGCTGAAACCAAGAGTTGGACGCTTAATGAACTAAGCAACCCAGGTGCCCCTGCCTGATAAAATTTTTTAACAGATTTATTGAGGCATGATTGACATACAATAAACTGCACATCTTTCAAAGGTGCAAGTTCATAATTTTTGACATATGTGTACAGCCATGAACACATCATCACAATCAAGACAGAAAACATAGCCATCAGAACCCCCAAATTCTTTCCTTTCCTTTACTAGGTCCTCTATGCATCCTCCCACCCACTCCCTGAGCAATGACTGATCTGCTTTCTGTCATTATATATCAGTTTACATTTCCTATTATATTTTTCTGTAAATGGAATTATATATTTCCAACCAAGAATCCCATGGCGTCCAAACTTTCAGTCAGGTGTGAGAGCAACACAATAGGCATTTGAAGACATACAAGGGTCTCGAAAGTTTATTTGACATGCATTCTTCTTCAACCAATTACTAGGAGAGATCTTAAACAATGACAACAATAACAATAAAAAAAAACGAAAGCAAAAACTAAAAAAAGAGAAAAATATAAAAATGAAGAAATAAGACCCAACAAAGGAAAGAGGTAAACTAAATTTCTGGGATGATTATAAAGGGGCATTTTACCATGGTAGCTCTGTGGCAGTCCCAGAGACTAATCAGCCCATTGGAGCCAGAGGACAGAAGACCACTTGAGCAATGACTTCAAGAAAAGAAAGTAACCTGATTGATTATCTATTGTGTTTGTATAGAGAAAAGATATGCGTTGCCCTAGGAGCGTTAGGGGCATTCCTGACAGATACTTGGATGACTAAACAAACAAACAGGAAAATATGAGTAACAAAATTAACTCCCTGAAGAAAAAAAAAAGAAATATAATCAAAGTGACATGGGTGTATAATATGTTTTTGGTAATAATAATTTGGAAACTGAATATCTATTTAACCAAAAATGGTTGCATAGCTTTATTCAAATGATGGTGATTAAAAGAATGTGGAGTGGGTGATGGGTAAGTGCAGTGGTAAAAGATTGGTAAGCTCTGTTTATAGTATGGGTCAAGAAAATATTTATATCTCTAAAAACCTGAAGAATAAAACATATGGAGATTATTTTAAATATGACGGAAAATACTAGGGAAACTAAAAAAAGTTAACTGGTAAAAGTAGTTAGATTTAGAGAGTGGGAATCAGTGGTGGGCAAAAGTATGGTTGGGGACTGGGACTACTGTTTTGGTACTTTGAAGGACCAGTTGACTTTAAAATTATGCACCTATGGGGCACCTGGGTGGCTCAGTAGGTTAAGCATCCGACTCCTGATTTTGGCTCAGGTCATGATCTCAGGATTGTGAGATTGAGCCTCGTGTTCAGAGCACAATGAATAATATATTGTGATGTGATGTGGTGTGTGATGTTTGCGTTTGGGGAAGACATGTGAAGAAAATACAATCAGAATATTGAAATAAAGTTGTTTTTAAAGGGACAAGCTGAGATTCCACTCGTACTTGATTGGTGAGGGGATGACCAAGAAAGATAAACTAACACTCTAGGTATCAGATGTTATCATGTATCCCCTCAGATATTTCCAATAAGGCTGTACCCAAGAATGAGCAATAGAATCAGATTTTAGTTACTCTGTGCAGCACACTTGACTCCAACTGTATTGATTCCATCTGAATTAAACTCTGAGATGATAAAGAAACACTTGATATTTATTCCTGTAATAGAAGGGTTTATTTCTTATATATTTTGTAGCTCAGTGGGTGGTTTTATATGACTCTGTGCCTCAGGTCAAAGTCATGTGGAGCTGGTGTAACCCTTAGGGATTTTAAAGATCACCCGCTGGAATTAGCTAGAAGTTCTCACCTCACTTTCCATGTTTTATCCCTCTCAACTTTGAAGTCATCCTACTATTTCCTCGTCATTTGACTCTGTGGTCATCCCAGGAAGTAGAAAGGTGTAATGGAGTAGAAACCTTCAGTAAGTTCTGAATCAAGAGCCTTGAGCTCAGGGAAGAGCAACAGTGAAACATGAAAGCAACCACAATTGATTTTTTAGTAATAACTCGTTCTTATATTTTCTCCAAGACCAAGGAGATTGTAGGATGCATCAAACTTCGTTTATATTAGATTTATCAAATTTTATTTAAAATGAATGTAAGAAGTTAACCACTGGCAAGTAATGTATGGAGAATTATTCACATCCTTTAGATAACTTACTGGAATCCTATGTTTTACTTTACTGAACCTGATTCACAGCAATTTTTTCAGTACCTATTATGTGCCAAACGCTAAGAATACAAAAATGAGCTTCTACGCTGGTAGGTTTCATAAAACTAAAGACAGAACTATAATACTAGTCAGATGTGACTAAGTGCAGTGAAAGATATAGTGTGTTATGGGAGCCCCTGGAGATGAATTTGGGAGCAAGAAACGATGGAAGGTATCATAACACAGATTGGAAGATGGCTTGTGGATAAATACGTATGTCCTGTCATCTCTGTTGCTTCATTACTTAGAAGTCTTATGTAATGAAAAAAATAACGAGGGAAGTGGCAAGATATGGCTTTCTTATTTACTCTAGTATGGTCTGAGAAGAATGGACAGGCCTGTTTCCTAGAAAGAAAGCTTCTAAAAAAGATGCTTACTGCCATCTTGATTCCCACCAAGGGGTCATGCCTGCTGATGGGTGTAGTTTTTAAGGCAACATCTATAAGAAGACAGCTGTATGAAAGTCCAAAGGAACTTTCACTCTTCTTTAAAATTCCCTGTGAACCTAGAGGTAGGTTAGATATATTTTTGGAACGTGCCACAGGCAGCCAGGCAGGTTGGGGATTTCATGCCAGCCCATCTCTGTTGTGAAATAATGAAAGAAGCTCCAAGAAATTGTACCTGTCAAATCTGTCAGGGACTAAAAGCAAGAGGAGATCATTTTGACAGTTTTCAGCAGCCATTGTGCTGATCACCCATGTTACTACCGCGCTGTGTTCCTGGGGAAGTGATGGGTGAGCAGTGAATTATGTGTTTCAGAATTAACTCAAAAAGATCTCTCAAATGTATTTGTTGCATTTCGACAAGTTTGGAAAAGCTGACTTTATATCCTAGTAAGGCTTGTATTGGGAGAGAGGGGGAGGGGAGAGAAGGAGACTTAATATATATTGGGGGGCGCCTGGGTGGCTCAGATGGTTAAACATCTGCCTTCGGCTCAGGTCATGGTCCCAGGGTCCTGGGATCGAGCCCCTCATCGGGCTCCCTGCTCAGCGGGAAGCCTGCTTCTCCCTCTCCCACTCCCCCTGCTTGTGTTCCCTCTCTCGCTGTGTATCTCTCTGTCAAATAAATAAATAAAATCTTTAAAAAAAATACATATTGGATATGTATAGAGCAGACAATATGATCACATTCTGGTCTTGTTTCTCAGTTCTAGTTTTCTTGCTGTGGATTTAATGTGCAAATGGAAATGAGCTTCCTGACACCCACGTGCAGTTGGGAGGCATTGCATTTCCCTCATTTCCAACTTCACTGCAGGGAAAACAAACAAATAACATGAATCAAATACCATTGGCCAAAAAACAAGCATCTGCGTCCAGATGAGAAAGGGAGGATTGGCAATAAAAGAAGACATTGGCTATGTTTCAAAATAAGTTTATTTTAGGGAATTTACTGGATTATCCTGAGTGTCAAATCATACATTTATTAGTCAGAAAGTTGTCTGAGTGTTATCTAATCCAGCTCTTTGTTTTGTGATAGGTTGACTCATTATCCTCTTCCAAAGATTTTTATCTGATCTAGGGTCTAAATTTTAAAGGCAGATTATCTGAGTGTATTATGATAAGAGTTTAATCTTGAACTAAGGATTGAAATATAGCAGATTTGAGATTTCAGGACTCCCTCTTACTCTCGGTTTTACTTTCTATGGTTTCAGTTTCCATGGTCAGTGGCACTCTGGAATCAGATGATCCTTCTTCTGATGCAACATCAGACGGTCGACAGTAGCCTGACGCTGTCATGATGCCTATGTCATTCACCTCACTGCATCTGCCTATGTCATTCACCTCACTGCATCTCATCCTGTGGGCATTTTATCCTCTCCCATTGTCACAGGAAGAAGGGTGAGTACAGTACAGTAACATATTTTGAGAGAGAGAGACCACATTCACATAGTTATTATTACAGTATAATTGTTCTAGTCTATCATTAGTTATTATTGTTAATCTTTTCCTGTGCCTAATTTATAATTTTTAAAAAAGATTTTATTTATTCATTTGAAAGAAAGAGAGAGAGAGCATGAGCGGGGGGCAGTGTGGCAGAGGGAGATAGACAAGCAGACACCCTGGTGAGTGAGGAGCCCAACGTGGGGCTCAATGCAGGGCTTGATCCCAGGATCCCGAGGTTACAACCAGAGCCAAAGTCAGATGCTCAACCTACTGGGCCACTCAGGTGCCCCAGCCTATATATAAATTAAACTTTATCATAGGTATGTATGTATAGGAAAAAACATAGTCTGTAAAGGATTCAGTACTACCTGTGGATTCAGGCATCCACGGGGTCGTGGAACATATTCCCCATGGAACCATTAGTTTCTTGAATGGAGTGTCAGAGAAAAATGTTAGACTTAAATCAGAAAACTTGGAATGAGTTTAATATTCTATTCTTCAACTTGTTAGCTATGTATCTCTGGACAAGTCACTTAAACTCCCTGAATTCCAGTTTTCTCATTTCCAAAATAGGGAAATAACAGCTAGACTGTGTGTGTTGCAGGGCTGTTTGCAGGAGTGTCAAAGGAGATCATATATTAAATAATTTTGGAATCTTTAAAGAGCTGTAACAAATGTGAAGCATTGTTAAAGGCAGTAATAATGATTTTTGTTGTGGTAAAATATACATAACTTAAAATTTACCATCTTAACTGTTTTGACAGTATAGTAGCATTAAGTACACTCACCTGATCTTGAAACCATAATCCCTATCTCCAGAACTTTTTCATCTCAAACTGAAGCTCTGTACCCATTAAACAGTAACTTCCCATTACCCACAGCCCCCCTGCACCAGCCCCTGATAACCACTATTCTACCTTCTGTTGCAAAGAGTTTGACAACTTGAGATACTTCATATAAATGGAATCATACAGTATTTGTCTTTTTGTGTCTGGTTTATTTCACTTAGCATAAAGGTTTCAAGTTTCATCCGTGTTGTAGCGTCCATCAGAATTTCCTTCCTTTTTAAGACTGAATAATCCCATTTTATTTGTACACTACATTGTCTTTATCCATTCCTCTGTCTGATGGACGTTTGGGTTGTTTTGGCTCGTCTTTTGAATATTGTGAATAATGGTATGAACACGGGCATAGAGATATCTATTTGAGTCCCTGCTTTCAGTTCTTTTGGGTATACGCCTAGAAATAGAATTTCTGAAATCGTATGGTAATTCTACGTTTAATTTTTTGAGGAATTGTCAATGATTTATATTTTTATCACCCCAAAAGTGTGCATATAGTAAGATCTCATGGTGAAAAAATATTCATCTTCCTCTTTCCTTTCTTCCTTTCTTCCTTCCTTCTTTCCACAGTGAACCCCTACACCATCCAGACCCTGTACTAGATATGGAGGATACAGTAGTAAATCAGACCTATTCTCTGTCCTCCCTGATCAGTTATTAATAGAAATTTAATATTAGAATTTGATTTTCAATATTCACATATTATATTTTACATGTTCTTTGGTTGAGGGAGCTTTTACAATTATATTGCTTAAGTTCTCTAAAATATTTTTTAAACTTTAGGTAGCATCCAGTTAACTGTGAAATAAATTTAGTGGCTCATAAGAAACACATTTTTAGTATAATGTAATAAAATACAATAGGAAGTTTCAGAAAAGCATTTCAAATTAAGGGTATTATTTCATGATATTTTTATTTTGGCACACACACACACGTTTTAAATAGCAATTCAAAACTATTTCTTGCTGTGAAAAAAAAAATCACAAAAAAGTTTGATAACCATGCATAAAAGAAGATTCCTTTTTTTCAATGAAGAGGCTAGGACTAAAAGGGTAAACTTTTGCTTCTCCCCCATTTGCCTTGCTTTTTTTTAAGCTCTGCTAGAATTTACCAAAAGCAACTTTCCCATATTTCAGTTCCTTTTGAATGAAATATTCCAATATTGTAGTTTAAAAAATAAGAGAAATGAAGTTGTTTTGATGTTTTTTAGTTAAGAACTTCATAAACATAAAGGAAAACATTTCTTTTTCATTTCCTTTTTAAAATTTTATTTAAAAATAATTAATTGATTAGAAAGAGCCAAGATGTCCATCGACAGATGAATGGATAAGGAAGAAGTGGTATATATATACAGAGGAATATTATGCAGCCATCAAAAGGAATGAAATCTTGCCATTTGCAATGATGTGGATAGAACTGGAGGGTATTATGCTGAGCGAAATAAGTCAATCACAGAAAGACATGTATCATATGACCTCACTGATATGAGGAATTCTTAATCTCAGGAAACTGAGGGTTGCTGGAGTGGTGGGGGGTGGGAGGGATGGGGTGGCTGAGTGATAGACATTGGGGAGGGTATGTGCTATGGTGAGCGCTGTGAATTGTGCAAGACAGTTGAATCACAGACCTGTACCTCTGAAACAAATAATACATTATATGTTAAAGAAAAAAGAAGTAGATAGCAGGAGGGGAAGAATGAAGGGGGGAATCGGAAGGGGAGACGAACCATGAGACTATGGACTCTGAGAAACAAACTGAGGGTTCTAGAGGGGAGGGGGTGGGGGGATGGGTTAGCCTGGTGATGAGTATTAAAGAGGGCACATATTGCATGGAGCACTGGGTGATATATGCAAACAATGAATCATGGAACACTACATCAAAAACTAATGATGTAATATATGGTGATTAATATAACATAAAAAAAAGAATAAACATGAAATTCTGTAAAGCAAAAAAATAAAAATAAATAATTGATATATAGTGTATTATTAGTTTCAGAGGTAGAGTTTAGTGATTCATCAGATGCATATAACACCCAGTGCTCATTACATCATGTGCCTTCCTTAGTGCCCATCACTCAGTTACCCCATCCCCCCACCCACTCGCCTCCAGCAACCTTCAGTTTGTTTCCTAGAGTTAGGAGTCTCTTACAGTATGTCTCCCTCTCTGATTTCATCTTATTATATAAGGAAAAACATTTTTATATACATAACCATTGCAAAAAATAATTTTCAGAGAAAAATTAATATTGCCCTTTCTCAATTAAGAATAAATATAGACTTTTTTTTAAGTAGGAGAATTTTGATGTAATATGTGAATGTCAGTTCCTCAGAACATTCCTGCTTCTGTCTTATATGCTATGTCAATGCTCTACCTTGCTTTTGCTTGGTTTGTTTTGGCTTTTGAGGTAGTTTAACTTGAGCAGGAAATATCTACCTTAAACTTTGAACATCTAACTTGAACATGAAGCATTTAACTTGAACATAAGACATGTAAGTCAGTTCCACATGTTTGTCTTTTGAATTGAGACATATGTCTAATTAAGCAAATTTTCTTAATCAAACAGTGTTAAAAATATATAATATGAAGTAGTCATGAATGCTTTTCACCAGATACATCCAAGACTCTGTCTTCTGGCCACACAGTATGATTAAACTTGTAGTTGAGTGGGGTCTCATGAGATCTGTTCAGTAAGTTGAGATCTGTTGTAAGTAGAAATAATGTATGATCACTCCCAGCAGGAGGATTTAATTGTCAAAACAACATCCTCCAGAACACTATTACCAAAGGTAAAGTAACCAAGGACATTTGAGATGATGGCTGTTCTGTGTGGGTCCTTGAGTACCAATGATGATCAGGCCCCCTGCCAACTGGAGTTTACATACAGCATAAGCAAGAGTAACCTTCTATTGTTTTAAGCTGTTGAAATTTTGTGACTATTGTAATCAGCACAACCACACATATCTTGTCTGACACACATGATGTTCAGTGATGTTCACTCACAACTTCTGAACTGGTTGGTGGTTGACATATAGGTTTGCTTGAGCTAGAACTGTAAAGATCCAAGATTTTAACCACATTTGACCAATTCGGTCAAGAAAATGAACTGATTGAAAATGACTGATTAATTGTATACACACTTAACAAAAATCATGGAAATACTTGTTGCATATTGAAGGGAAGGAGAAAGTCTTCTCTACCCGTAAGGTCTTTCAGCTAGACTAATAAGTAAATTTACATGAGATAGATTAGCAGAAGAAAAAAAACCAGTTTTTTATGTGCACATGGAGGCCCAATTATGAAATTGAGACCTAAAGAAATGACCAAGGCACAAACAGTTTTTGTATTTTCTAGACAAAGAAACAATAAATCTGTGAGCACTTGACAGGACAAAGAAAACTTGGGAAACTTCAAGTAGCAAGGAATTCTAAACAGAATTTGAGCTGAGACAGTACATTAATAAAATGTAACAGCCTTCTGGGCTCTGAATTTCCCCTCTGGTGATATGGATGTCCTTGTTCCTTCCTCCTGGTACAGGAAGGGTATCTTTCACATGGGAGATTTATTATCTGCTTTCAGGGGGACAGAGGAGGGTCTGAGTGTCCTGGTGCAAGCTGTCTCTCAAGTAACTTTTATTTAAAATAATCAATATGCCATTGTGGCACGTTTTGGGGAAGCCTACACTTGGCGCCTATAGTATATTGTTTCTAGTTCGTGAAGACTCCTGTTTCATATTCAAAACAAAGATATTTCTTTGGCTTGACTATTAATAGTCTTTATAATCTCATAACTTTCATAGTAATCTCATATATTATATGAGATGCAAATAGTATCAGATGAAAGGTTTGGATATTTGAGTTGCAAATAGTATCAGATGAAAGGTTTGGATATTTGAGTTGCAAATGATATCAGATGAAAGGTTTGGATATTCGAAAGACTTAAATTTATGTAGTAACTACAGAAAACTCAAGTCATATTTCTAGGGAAAGTAGGACCAACACAACCACAAAATATGTTAAATGGCAAAAATAAAGGTGAAAATATACCTAAGTCGTTTATAAGAATCTGACACTAAAATGGTAATAGAATTCTCATTCCTTTAAGTCCTAAAACATCCAAGTTGTAAAATATAAGAAATGTAAAGTCTTAGTAAAGATCGTTTATGATTCCACAGGAACATTTATGGCAGTGATGTGTGACACCACCAAAGGCAATCAAATATCAATAAAATTGGGGGAATATTAGATTAACAGAATGTCAGGATATAAATGTGCTTATTCAGCAGATCCCCAGAATTCCACAAAAACAAATCCATAAAAAAATGCAAAATGATATCTATACAACCCAATACTATTATAGAAATAGAAGGTTAACAGTAAATGTTTAAAGATAAAGCACCACCTCTTGATGTTCTTAAAACATGAAGAAATATGATAAAAAATACTTTGGTATTATAATGTCTTTAAAAATGTAAGCTATGGGTCCAGTGTTCTTAATATGTGCTACACATCTTGATGGCTGTCTGTCATTTTCCTTCTTCTCTTTATGATATATAGGCCCCTGCTCAGCTCCCTATTACATAGGCTAGATACCAGAGTGGAGCCCAATGCCTTGTAAACTGAATATGAGTCATGTTTAAAAGGCTAAAGGGTAAATTCCCCTTCTGATTTTGCAAAGTGAATTTGATAATGTGACTTCTAAGGCCGCTATTTCCAACCATGTTAGTCATGACAGTAATTATATTCATAAATAGAATAATTATGTACTTTATTCATTAACTTGACTAGTTAGTCTTATATTTATTTTATGAAATCATCTGGCATTGATATTAAAGCCATTTTGATGAGTAATGACATGCACTGTGTCACTATTGGAAAGATGAGTAATATTTAAATAGCTCTAAGAAATGTAAGTCTGGGCACATTTATGATCATCTTATATATTTTACTGAGAAAATAAATTTTAGATAGGGAACCTTAAGAAATGAAAAGATATGTACAAATCTAAGATGGCTATTATCACTATTATCACCTATGTAAGTCAATATTTTATGTTTATTTCTCTAAAAAATATCCTATCCCTCTACTTATACATAGGTGTACAGTGTTTCTATGAAAAGATAGAATTAAAGATTCCTAAATTTGGAAGTAAGCTTAGAGATCTAATACAAGGGCTCTTAAGCCACTGACCATGGAAGGGCTTCATGCAGTCAACCCAGACATTTCAGGAAACAATTTAATCTGCTTCCTTATGCAGGAAAAGCAACTATTTGGGATCTGATTTGAAAACAGATTTCCCATTGTGTTGCATACCTAAAATGAATATAATGTTATATGTCAATAATAGCTCAATAAAATAAAAGAAAATAGATCTCCCAGTGAGTGGAAACATGGATATCTGTCATATGCAACATAATTAAGTAACTCTCCTGGCTTATACTATACCATCATTTCATTCCTAATGTCCAATCAGGCTTCATTATGAAGCAGTACCTCTCATTTAATCCTTACCATAATCTATTAAGTAAACATGATAAAAATATGTTTTGATAATAATGCTTTTATGAAATCCATTTGTAATTTGTTCATGGTCACAAACTAGGTAGATTTGACATGTTTAAACATTTTTCTGTATGCTGAATGTGTGGAATAAAATGTAATATAACCAGAATTATTTGGGACTCCTTCTTTCAACCACAATGCCATAAGAGATACTAGATTTACCCTCCTGCCTAAAACAATTTTTTAAAAAGTGACAAGATATATGAAACAATGGTTTTTAAGGCATTGAGCATCAGGAAGTAGAGGAGAGTGATCCCTGAGAAATGGGTAACAAATGAGGTATCCAAGTAAGTTCCCTAGCCTCTGTCTTACTGTCTTGAGATATTTTCCAGGTTGTGATGCAAATAGGGGAACCCAGGTGCCAGACAAAGACTGACAGATACGCTGAGCATCTGAAGAGATAAAGGCAGAATTCTCAAGACAGAGAATTAGAGAAAAAAAAAAAACTGAACTTATTGATAGCCATGTTAAATGAAAATAGTACAAATGTCCTAACTTAAAAAGTAGAGATTATCATGTTGGACTTTTAAAAAAAAGCCTAGCTGGAGTGATCAGGAAACAAAAATAGCAAAGACAGACTCTGGGATCATGACCTGAGCCGAAGGCAGTCGCTTAACCAGCTGAGCCACCCAGGTGCCCCTGGGTTTTTTTTTTTTACCATTCTCAAAGAATGAAGAGTTATCATTTTGAACTCAGGTATTCACAGAACTCTTTTTAAAAAGTTTAGTTGTGCTGTATGGAAGGAACGGTCAAATAGGTAATCTTCACTCCTTAGCTTGGTGCAAGACTTATGTATGTGCAATTCCTGTTTCCTGGAGTACCTGTCTCTTTTTATTCTCTTTGCCTGACACTTGTGAATACATCATGCTTATCGAAAAGAGATAAAAAATAAATTTCATAAGCATGGTATAACACAGAAATTTTGCCTCCATATACTGTATTATGTAAATCTAAAATTTATTATGATGACTAATTTCAGAATGACATAGTATCCCTACAGATAATTTTTGGCATATTCATTCCATTCACCTTACTAAAATTCCAGAGTGTCTACACATATGAACATATATTTGAGAATGTGTATTTAAAGGAGCAACTACAACATTCCTGAACTGTGGTTTCATGAATCTTCAGATATAAGGCTGATTGTTGATTAATATAAATAATGCCCTCTGACTTGAATTCATGTGTCAGACGATGAATGAAAGAGTGACAACATCAGACCTTAGAGGTCATGTCAGCCTTCCCAGAAATCATGCTTTTTCCAGGAGAGACCACCTGAAGAAATAGTTTTCCTCAGTTACCGAGAGAATAATTTACAGTATATCCAGGAGCTCAGAGATTTCTTCGAAAACCTTCAGGTCCGTGGCCTTTGACTATGTTAGAGGTCCCTTCCCTGCCATGGTCCTGCCCTGGGCCGGACAAACCTCTGTGCTTTGGGAATACACGGTGCTGGTCGACAGGTTAGTAAGGATGTCTGAGCTCCAGTATTGGAATTATTTTTCCTCCTCATCCTAGAACCTTGAGTGAGTCCTTTACAAGTCCTTGCTTTCATTTCCTCGTGACAGGAAACTGAGGTTGAAATTAGTGTTATATAAGAGACCTCTGAGTGGCAAGGTATATCTACATCTGCTATTTACTAAGTGACGAAATAAAGGTAGTAACATTCTGAGGTGCACCCATAACTGAGACCTCAGTGAAAGTTCTCCTTAAATCTTAGTTATATTTAAGGTTCAGATCGGACTACAGAGGCAACAGAGTGAAGTAGTTATGTGTCTAGACTCTACATTCAGGCTACCTGAATTCAAATCTCCGTTTCACCACTTCCTAGCTATGTAACTTTGCAAAAGGTATTTTATCTTTTCTGGTTGTTTCCTTATCCATCCAACATGCTGTGAATAGTAGTCACTTCATAGGGTTTTTGTGAGGTGTATACATGTTTAGGTGTGTGTGTGTTTCTGTATGTATGTATATATGTTATGGTAATGTCACCTATTATTATTTCCATGTGCAGAAGACAGAATTAAAGGACAGAGCTTATAGCCCTAACTCTAATATTTGATACCAGAAAGGCCTTAGGTATGTTCTTTCCCTTTTCAGCTCTGTGTATTTTCATCTGGAGGGTTGAACCAGAGGGAGTCTAACTTTATTTTCTCAGTTTGGTTATATTGTCTATTAGACATAAAATTTGTCATTAGTTCATATTACTATATAATATTTCATATACTAAACTATTTAAAAAAAAACCCAAACTCCATTTTGCACTATATATTTTTCACCAAAAAGATAAATCATAGGAAAACGTTTTTTGTGGAAAATCCTTTCTGCTCTGTGGTTTAACATTGGAGAAGATGCCTGTGTCTGCTGAGATAGGAGTTACCAAAGATCACAGAGTCCGATTGACCTCGTTTTCACTAAACATTGCAATGGATTCATAAAGTAAATTTTCGGCTCCTGGCCCTCCACTGTCCCTGTATGACGGCTTTCTGGAGGCTCGCCTTAAATTTCATGAACATATTTCAACTCAGTATTTCTGTCAGTCATTTTTAAAACCACCAGTGGAAATGAAGCTGTTTTTTCCCTTGAGTTTACATCATTTTCTTAATTCCATCTTCAATTTATCTGTGAGAACCACAGTCCCAGTGAAGGAAAAGAAACTAGAATGGGCTATATAGTGGCTCAAAAGGCCTCTGCCAGTCTTACTATCTTGAGGGTCTCTGTTCTTTGTGATTTAAAAGACTCTTTGGGGCTCATATTACATATCAAGCAAACCAGTGGAGGAAAGTGACAGGGCAAGTTTTACATCAATGTAAAAAAATAACTTTGCTGCCAACAGAGTTATTTACCAGTTTATTTGGTTCTCTTATGAAGTATACTTTTGAATAGAGAAGTAATGAGATGGAACCAGAAATTACTCTTTCAAGAGGAAACCTTGCTGTTAGGTAACTAAGACTGTATATATACTCACTGTGGCTAGCAAAATCAGTATTCAGAGCATAGACTTTGGTAAAAGAGATGTGGGTTCAAATTCTAGATTCACATATTGCTAGAGTAGAGCTATATGGTTTTGGGTAAGGCTTAATAATCTCTCTGGGCCTCACCTACCTCTATAACATGGTGATTATAATGAAGAGCTATCTCATAAAGTTCTTGTGAAAATTAGGTGAGGCAATTATGATTACTACATGATACTTAGTAAGATGAAAGAGTTATTTTTGCTTTTTTATGTTTAGTTTTGGTGTATAAAGAAGATTCACAAAAAGTGATGTTACAGTATCTCTGTCTCTCTCTCTCTCTCTCTTTTTTTTTTTGGACAAATACTGAAACACTTAGGCATAAACTATGAGGGCCTTTCTATTCCTCAAGTCATTGGTCTTTGGTAAAAGTAGCAGAAGGCTCTAAATGATGTCCAATGTTCAACAATTCCTCCTAAAAAGTGTATAGCCTAGCCCAGGTTCTGACAAACTGGGGTGAGTTATCGCAGCTTGTCTTAAAACTCATTACTGTTTCTGTGAAAATAACAACTTATAACTGGTGATCTTTCAAAAGCTGCTCTAAATTGAGACTTCTTAAAGTTTGAATAAGTGTCCTGAATTATTTTCATGTCAGTAACTCTCACAACTTAAGCCACAGATTTGCGGGTCATTAAATCAAACTCATTAAGCTTTGGAAAAGGAAAAGTGTTGAAAGCATTTGCATTTTGAGGAAGAAAAGATCATAACTTACTATATGGTATTTAACATGTATTTACTAAAATGAGTCCAGAAAAATCTTTTGTTCGTAATGGCATAACTTAGTCCATCACCACATAAATCATATTTTAGAAGACAATGAAATTAAGATTCTTTTTATTGGCCAAATCAATGATGATGATCATGAAAATCATGATAGTGGTGATGATAATGACAGCAGTGGTCTTTCAAAGAATAACCAAGGGCTTTTCCATGATTTTCAGTTAGGGTGCCTGGACCTTTTATCTCTGGGTTTTCTGTATTTAATGTCCCTGTTATTTTGAAGTGTATAATAACCTGGCAAGTGTCCTATAAGTATTTCCCAATGGAGAAATCTGAGGTGATTTTTCAGTAAGTGTAGTATAGCACATTATTTGGAGTCTGACAGAACTTAGTTACAATACTGGCCCTGTCACTGTTTTGATGCGTGTCCTTGGTCAAATTATTTAATCTTTCTGAATTATAATTTCCTTATCTATAAATGGTGATAAAAATAATCTAGTAGGGTGTTGTGAAGATTAAAGGAAATGATATGCATAAAGTAATTAGTAATTAAATAAAGTAATTAAATGATTTCTGGCACATTGTAAGTGTTTAATAAATATTTAGTTTCCTTTCCTTCATTATTTTATATTTCTTCCCCTAAACCTGGAGACAGAATAGTGTACAAAAAAAAAAAAAAAAGGCTCTGGAACCACAACGCATAGGTTCAAATCTTATTTTTCCAATTACTGGAATTTACCAGTCCTGTGACCTTGGGCAAGTTATATTAATATTTTGGGCTGTAGTTTATTCAGCTGTAAAATAGAGAAGAATACAAAGATTTTGTGAGAAGGAACTGTGATAATGCATGTAAGAAACTTGAAGCAGTGCCTAGAGCATAGCAGGTGGTCAGTAAATTATATGTTTATTAGTTTTATCATTCACTCAGGTTTGCAGTGAAAGAAACACATATATCTTTTTGAATGTGAAATTAGAGACCAATTAATAGTGAATATGTTGAGTGGTGCATTTCACTGAAGACAATAATTGTGTTATCTAAACATCAATTAGTATTCTTCAAAGATTTCTTAAAAAATCATTTACACATTTGTTCAAAATAATAACAACGTGTCAGATGACTATAGTTTATGGATAAGTGAAATGAATGATGGCGATGTTATAAAGGACAAGAGGAAAGAATCTAGAATATTCTAAGATGCCTGTACTACCTATGAAGCAATATAGTATTGTTTGAAAATGGGCTAAGACTAGGTGTAAATGTATATTTCAAACTCTAGGAAAATGATAAAAAAATTAAAACAAGAAGTAAGATTGATATTCTAAGAAGGAAGAAAAATGGAATCATATAAAATGCTCAATTAAAACTAGAGAAGGGAGAAAAATAGGGAAAGACCAAAAAAAAGAAAAAGAAACAAAGAACAATGGCAACAAATAGAAAACAATTACTAGTATGATAGATATCCATCCAACCATATTAGTAATCATGTTAAATGTAAGGTCATACATTTACATACACCAATTAAAAGACAGAGACCACCAGAGTTGATCAAAACCAAGACCCAACTATATGTTGTCTACAAGAAACTCACTTTATATGTAAAAATACAGCTACATTAAAAGTAAAGAGATGGAGAGTTATACCAAAACCAAGAGAAAGCAGGAGTAACTATATTAATCTGAGACAAGTCAGACTTCATAACAAGGAAAAATATCACAAGTAAAGAGGGGCATTAACATAATGATAAAAGTGTCAATTCTCTAAGAAGTCAACATAACATAATGAAGACATAACTCTATGACATCAAAACCCTTAACATGTATGCATCTAACATAACAGAGAATCAAAACATTTGTACCAAAATCTAACAGAACTTCAAGGACAAATAGACATATCCACTATCACACTCAGAGATTTCAACACTACTGTATCATTAACATATTCGGCAGGTAGAAAATCAGCAAGGATATAGTTGAACTGAACTGGATCTAATGGACATTTATAGGATTCTTCATCCAACAATAGCAGAATACACATTCTTCTTAAGTTCACATGGAACATTCACAATGATAAACAAAATTCTGACTGTAAAAAAAATACCTTAAATTTAAAAGAATGTAAATCACACAAAGCATGTTCTCAGATCAGAAATGAATTAAAATTACACAAAAAAGTTAAAACTATAGAAATGGTAAAAAAAAAAAAGTCATTGGTTGCCAGGATTTCTGAGGGAGGGAGCAACGGAGAGCTTAGTTAGAGCACAGGGCATTTTTAGGGTGGTGAAATTATTCTCAATGACCCTGTAATGGTGGATGTATGACATTATGCATTTGTCAAAACTCATGAAATGTACAACACAAACAGTGAAAACTAATGTAAACTATGGATTTTAATTAACAGTAACATATCAATATTGGTTAGTCAACTGGAACAAACGTAGGGCACTACTAGAAAAGGGTCATGGGGGAAACTGCTGCCAAGAGGAACCCCCTGCCGTACTCTCTCTTCAAGCTTTCTCTAAACTCAGCACTGCTCTAAAATATAAGGTCTACTAATAAAAATAATCACTTACACACAGTATAATTCCTTTAGAAATGATTGACTGAGAGATATCAGCGGGAATTTAATGGAAATCGGGCATGATTATTATTCATCACCTTTCTAGGCCAGGAAAGATTTTCTCTAGTGCTTTGCCACAATCCCAGTGATGTTTGAATAGAAGTGGCTAGACCTTTCATTTTAATACATGTTTATATAGCATTTATTGCTTTAACCCTTAAGGACTAAAGAAAAACGCTAACGAAATATACAACCAAGCCAAACAAAGGTAGTGTTGTGATTTGGGAGGACATAAGGAGCATGAGTAAAGAAATGGGCAGGAGTCTGACCATGGCATGTAAACAAAAGTAAGGATACCAGCTTTGTCAAAGATTATACACACACACGCATGCACATACACAGAAAAGTCCAAATATTATTTTATCTCCTGATATTTGAAATTTTTTCAATACCTACAAAATTATATATATATGCGTGTTCATGTATAATTTTTTTCTTTAATCCATGAAGCATTTTGCAAAAATAAGGAACTTTCATGCCAATATCAGAGTGAAAGCAGAAACCTAGTAAGAAAAGCAGAAACCCAAAGAACTACAGCCACATAAAATATATACATCAGCTTCATGAAGATATAATTCATATACCAGATAATTCATGAATTTAAAGTATACAATTCAATGGTTTCTAACATACCCACTTCTTTTCTACAACATGGGACTGTAGAAAAGATTTTCTTGTTAATGAATGGAGTTGGCCAGCACCCATATTTGCAAACTGGTAATCTCAAGATACGAACTTGCCTTAAGGAATTCCTGGACTAGTATCACTGCCAGGTACCTGACAGATGCAAACACAAATCTTCCCTGGAGCAAGGTACTTCTACCCTGGACCTCAAGGACTTTATTACTTTTCTTTTGCTGCTTTAACAAATTACTGCAAACTCAGTGGCCTAAAAGACAGATTTATCTTAAAGTTCTAAATATTAGATGAGAGTAGAAGAATCTATAGATTAGAGTCTATATAGCAGAAGTCCAACCCTGTGTCTCCCTAAGTCAAAAGTCATTGATTTGCCTTTTCTAGGTGCTAGAGGGTACCTATGTTTCTCGGTCCACACAACTTTGAAGTCCCCAATGTTGCATCTCCTTGACAATTCTTTTTCACACTCTCATTTCCCCCTCAATATTTTTTTCTGCTTCCCTCTTCCACTTTTAGGGACCCTTGTGGTTACAGTGGGCCTACCTGATTCAGAGTAATATCTCTATTTTAAATTCAGCTGATTAGCAACTTTAATTCCATTTTTAATCTTAGCTTCCCAGTGCCATGTAACCTAACATATTCACAGGCTCCAAAGATTAAGACATGGACTTATTTGTGGATGGGCATTTTTTTGCTTGTAACATTCTCCATAGTAACAATTTTTTCGGTACCAATAAGCATTACATACACAGTCAAGAATAACCTCACATCTAAGGTGCCACAAACAAGAAGAAACATAAATAAACATAGGTAGTAGAAATGGAGTAAAAAAAAACTTCATATGTTGGAGTGATCAGAGATGATAAAACAACTGATTATTACAAGATATAACTTGTAAGTATGAAATTGGAAATAGGAAACCATAAACAGAGTTCTAGCAAATTTACCATAAAAACAGACTTCAAGAAATGAAATATACAATAAATTTAAAACAGTGTATATTTCTTCTTTTAATAAAAGCAGATCAGGTCATTGAGACCAGCAATAATGCTGGGGACAACCAGAGGGTCTGGACAACATTTTTATAAGATAGCTTTAAGGGATTGCAGAACTAATAGGACAGTGAGGAATATACGGGGTCAATATTCAGGAGAAGATACAAACCCAGAGTGGAGATCATAGGACTTAAGGTGTTTTCCATCCAAGAGCATCTACCTACTCTGGAAGGTGCTACTGACAGGCTAACAAGCCTGGCATTCAAGACCATCAGAGTGTGATCTGAAAACTTAAGCTTATTTACCTTTACTCTCATATACAGTGCCAAGTGCTCATGGGAAAACTGTTAAACTGAATGGTGGTTATACTTTGTGCCTCAGGTTTAACCTGTTATTAGTTTTGCATCCAAGCATATTAACTATATAACTATACTAAACTAAGTATATAACTATACTAAAACTCTCTTGAAATAAGAAGCAGGTAATGTTAAGATGAGTTTCATCGTATGACTGCAAGGAAGATGATCCATTCAACTTCCAACATTCTGATAACGGTTGTGATCTAGATCCTTGTTATTAAAATTGCAACACAGAATTCACCAAATCATCAGCCATTTTATGCAAATTGTATGAGCTGTTGTCTCTATGTGTCCTCTTGTCTACTAAGGCCATCATGTTTAGAAGCTATATGTAGTCATTTCCTCTAATTAGGATCTATTCATCATCTGCTTCAGTGAAGGGCAGGTCATAATGATCAGAGGAGTTCAGAAACTTGAGGAGTTTATGGACAGCCAAGGTCAAGTGTGAGTGAAATTAAAAAAAAAAAACAAAGAAAACTCTATTTGATTAGGATTCTGATTCACTGTTGATGAAATTTTGATTATTGCTGTTTGTTTTATAAAACTAAATAATACTATATGGGAAAACATTTTGGTTGAATGTTTTCACAGTATTTGCTTGAACATGACTAATATCTTGATATGATTGAGAAAACTGTATTTTCAACAACACATTTTAATTTAACCTAATTCTGATACTAATTATTATAATAGATAAATGAAGGACTAAAAGATAATTTAACATTATATTACCAAATTGAGAAGAAAAATAGTATAAGGGATTTTCTTCCCCTCTTGTTTCCAGCATTAATCAAATTTCAATTAGAAAATCTTCAATAACTCCTAAACTTGGTTGATTATTAATTTTTTTGATTATTTATGAGCAGTAGCATAGTAGATCATATTATCTGAAGGTGGTCTTTCTAGAACCAATACCTTTTATTTTTGAAAAGCAAAATGAAGAAAGTCTCAGTTAATATGAAGAAAGTCAGAACCTCTGGATAACTTTTGAAGACTATCCAACTGACCTGCATTCCTTCAGAAAAATCCAAATGCTTAATCCTTTTTCATATGGTTGATCTATTCTTCCCCTATACCCTGCAAGATCTCCTTCGTTTCTGTTTCCTCCTCATTCAATGTGTCAAATCCTGTACCAAATTCAGAACCTACAAAGCTAGTTATGTCATGGTCTCTGTTCTCATGGGGCTCACAAACTGGTAAGGTATTCAATCTTGGCTACACATTAAAATTATCTGGAGCATTTTTGTAAAGATCTCAATGTCAAGATCACACTCCAGAACAATTAAATCAGACTACTGAGGGAGGAGGTACCCAGGCATCAGTATTTTTTAAAGCATCCAGGTGCCTCCAGTCTATTAAAGTTGAGTAACACTGACTACATCAATGATTCCCACATTTTAGAGATAATGCCTGTATCAACTACAGGGCTGGTCAGAACATAGATTTCTGGGTAATCTTTGGAATTTCTGATTCAGTGGGTCTGTGGTAGGCCCCAGAAATCTGTATTATTAACAACTACCAAAGGATAGATAAATGGTTCTCAATCCTAAATGAACATTACAATGACCTGATATGTTAAAAAACAAAACAACAGAAACAACAATAAAACACAGCAATGTCTATGCCCCACCCACAGAGATTTCGGCTTTATTGGTCTGAGATGGAGTCCCAGCATCAGTTTTTACAAGTTCCCTAGCTGATTTTCATGTACCTCTACGTTTCAGAACCAGTGTTTTTTGGAATCAAAAGATCTCAAGCCCTGAACATACTAAGAAAGAGGAGAGAGACATTTGTATACATAGAAAAAGATATAGGGGCACCTGGGTGGCTCAGTTGTTAAGCGTCTGCCTTTGGCTCAGGTCATGGTCACGGGGTCCTGGGATCGAGCCCCGCATCGGGCTCCCTGCTCAGTAGGAAGCCTGCTTCTCCCTCTCCCACTCCCCCTGCTTGTATTCCCTCTCTCCCTGTCTCTCTCTCTCTCTGTCAAATAGATAAATAAAATCTTAAAAAAAAAAGAAAAGAAAAAGATGTAATAGAGTATAATGCGGGAAATGGTGCTGTGCACAAAGACAGTATTTAGAAAAATCTCCCCAAAGAAGGAGATACTTTAAATTAATCTTGATGAAGTTAGCCAGATGGATGGGTATTCTAGGTCCATTTGTCAGTTCACCAAAAACAATTTAGCCAGATAATCTCTGGTGTCCCTTTAGCTATCTTAAATTAAAATTTCATCTAAGGAGTTATTTTTGTTTTTATAATAGTTATTAATCTACTTCATATCATTGTATAGTTAGTTGCATAGATTTATATCCTGTGGAGTTCTTCTTTTTCCTAGTCATTTTAAAAAATTAAGTATATATATATATATATATATATATATACACATATATATGTAAAACAGCTGCCTAGGGCGCTTGGGTGGCTCAGTCATTAAGCGTCTGCCTTCGGCTCAGGTCATGGTCCCCAGGTGCTGGGATGGAGCCCCGCATTGGGCTCCCTGCTCAGTGGGGAGCCTGCTTCTCCCTCTCCCACTCCCGTTCCCACTCCCCCTGCTTGTGCTCTCTCTTTGTCAAATAAATAAATAAAATCTTAAAAAAAAAAAAGAAAAAGAAAATGGCTGCCCAAATGCATAGCTTTACTGCCCTTTTCTCTGGATTTTGATCAGATTATCTTTCCAGGAGCAGCTCCTAGATTGAGTCAGCAGGAGGCCTAGGTGATGCAAACAAGGCCTTGGTCCCTGCTGGGCCCAAATGCAGATGGGCTGTGGAAAACTTTGTTACTCTCCTTTACATGAATTTTTAGGAAATGGAAAAACTATAGTGATATAGGCAGACCTGTCATTTGCTATCTTGCCTGCCGCTCCCTTGGGGCAGACTCAATAAACTACTCTTTCATTAAAAAACAAAAACAGGGGGGCGGAGCAAGATGGCAGAGGAGTAGGAGACCTAGATTTCGTCTGGTCTCAGGAATTCAGCTGAATAGGGATCAAACCATTCTGAACACCTACGAACTCAACAGGAGATCGAACAGGAGAGTAGCAACAACTCTCTGAACAGAGAAGCAACCACTTACTGGAAGGTAGGGCGTGCGGAGAAGTGAATCCGAGGCAATATTCGGGAGGATAGACGGCGGGGGAGGGGCCTCCGTCGGCCGCTTCTGGCAAATGCTAGAGCCGCGGAGCACAAAATCGGACCTTTTAGAAGTTGGCTCGGCGGAGGGACGTCGCTGCAGTGGCTAAGCGGGGGGTGGAATCCTCCCGGAACAGTGTGGTCTCAGGACCCTTGGGGTCAGAGAGAGACCAGGGGTGCCTGAGTGCGCCAGAGCTCCCAGGTATCAGAGCGGGGAAGCCGGCTGCAGAGACGGAGCAGAGTCGCGGGCTCTCAGCTCGGGGTTGCCATAAACTGTGATCTGCGGCCCAGTCGGGGCACAGCTCCTCCAGCAGGGACCCAACAAGCGGCAGATCTGGGGAGACTCCCCTTCCTTCTCGGGGAGGAGCGGTGCGGGAACGCACTGCAGGGATCTGCTGGGTTTGGAGACTCCGCGCGGGGTCGGGTGCCAGAGATAGCAACGCTCGATCACAGGCCGGGTGAGCACGGAGTGCGGCCAGAGACCGGGGACACGGAAGTGACTGCTTTTCTCTGGGGGCGCACTCAGGAGCGGGGCCCCGAGTTCTCAGCTCGTCCGGGTGGAGATTGGGAGGACACCATTTCTGCCCTGGTCCTCCAAAGCTGTACCGAGAGCTTGCAGGGAACAAAAGCTCCTGAGAGCAAACCGGAGCAGCTTCCTTAGCCCGGACCGACAAGGGCGGGGCAATTCCGCCTCCGGCAAAGACATTTGGAAACCACAGCAACAGGCCCCTCCCCCAGAAGATCAGCACAAACAGCCAGCAAGCCAAGACCAAGTTGATCGATCAAGGAGAACGGGAGAACTCCAGCGCTAGGGGAATACTGCACATAGATTCATGGCTTTTTTTTTTTTTTTTACCATGATTCATTATTTCATCAAAGTTAATTTTTGTTGACTGTTTTTTTTTATTTTTCTTTTTCCCTTTTTTAACCAACATCTTATCAATCCCTTTTAAAAAAAAAAAACATTTTTTATTTTTCATTTCTAGAGTCATATTTTATCCCTTCATAGTAGTTACCCTTATTTTTGGCATATATATATAAGTTGTTCTCTCTTTAAAATTTTGAGGTACAGTTTCTTCTAACAGATCAAAATATACCCTAAATCACTAGTGTATGGGTTTGTTCTAGTCTCCTGCCTGATCACATTCTCTCCCTTTTTCCTTTTTTTTTTTCTTTTCTTAAATCTTCTTTCTTTTTTCAAACAACTTATCTTACCAAGTCCTTTTATAAAATCTTTTATAATTTTCATCTTTACAGTCCTCTTCCATCCCTTCATTGTATCAACCCTTATTTTGTACATATATGTCTTTCTTCCTTTAAAATTTTAGGAGGCACTTTTTTCTAACAGACCAAAATACGCCCAAAATCTAGTGTGTGGCACTGATCTATGCACTAGCCTGATCATATTTGATCATATTCTGCTTTTTTTGTATTGTTTTGTTTTTGTATTTATCTTTTTTTTTCTTTTTTCTCTTTCTTTTTTCTTTCTTTCCCTTTCTTTTCCCCTGGTTTCAGGTCTTTTCTGATTTGTATACAGTATATTTGCTGGGGACGTTGTAAACCTGTTAGCATTTCGTTCTCTCATTCATCTATTCTCCTCTGCACAAAATGACAAGACGAAGGAAATCACCTCAGCAAAAAGAACAAGAGGTAGTACCCTCAGCCAGGGACCTACTCAATACGGACATTAGTACGATGTCGGACCTAGAGTTCAGAATCATGACTTTAAACATACTAGCTGGGCTTGAAAAAAGCGTGGAAGTTATTAGAGAAACCCTTTCTGGAGAAATAAAAGAACTAAAATCTAACCAAATCGAAATCAAAAAGGCTATTGATGAGGTGCAATCAAAAATGGGGGCACTAACTGCTAGGATAAATGAGGCAGAAGAGAGAATCAGCGATATAGAAGACCAAATGATGGAAAATAAAGAGGCTGAGAAAAAGAGAGAGAAACAACTACAGGATCACGAGGGCAGAATTCGAGAGATAAGTGATACGATAAGACGAAACAACATTAGAATAATTGGGATCCCAGAAGAAGAAGAAGAGAGAGAGAGGGGGGCAGAAGGTATATTGGAGCAAATTATAGCAGAGAACTTCCCTAATGTGAGGAAGGAAACAGGCATTAAAATCCAGGAGGCACAGAGAACCCCTCTCAAAATCAATAAAAATAGGTCAACACCCCGACATCTAATAGGAAAACGTACGAGTCTCAGAGACAAAGAGAAAATCCTGAAAGCAGCTCGGGAGAAGAGATGATATGTAACCTACAATGGTAGAAACATTAGATTGGCAACAGACCTATCCACAGAGACCTGGCAGGCCAGAAAGGACTGGCAAGATATCTTCAGAGCACTAAACGAGAAAAATATGCAGCCAAGAATACTATATCCAGCTAGGCTATCACTGAAAATAGAAGGAGAGATAAAAAGCTTCCAGAACAAACAAAAACTAAAGGAATTTGCAAACACGAAACCAGCCCTCCAAGAAATATTGAGAGGGGTCCTCTAAGCAAAGAGAGAACCTAAAAGCAGCAAAGAGCAGAAACGAACACAGACAACAGACAGTTAACAGTCACCTTACAGGCAATACAATGGCACTAAATTCATACCTTTCAATAGTTACCCTGAATGTCAATGGGCTAAATGCCCCAATCAAAAGACACAGGCTGTCAGATTGGATTAAAAAACAAGACCCATCCATATGCTGTCTGCAAGAGACTCATTTTAGACCCAAAGACACCCCCAGATTGAAAGTGAGGGGGTGGAAAACCATTTACCATGCTAATGGACACCAAAAGAAAGCTGGGGTGGCAATCCTTATATCAGACAAACTAGATTTTAAAACAAAGACTGTAATAAGAGATGAGGAAGGACACTATATCCTACTTAAAGGGTCTATCCAACAAGAAGATCTAACAATTGTAAATATCTATGCCCCGAACATGGGAGCAGCCAATTATATAAGGCAATTAATAACAAAAGC
This sequence comes from Callorhinus ursinus, assembly GCF_003265705.2. Taxonomy (NCBI): domain Eukaryota; kingdom Metazoa; phylum Chordata; class Mammalia; order Carnivora; family Otariidae; genus Callorhinus; species Callorhinus ursinus. The sequence continues at coordinate 5,569,169 of NW_027397126.1, forward strand.
GAAGAAACACATTGACAACAATACAATAATAGTGGGGGACTTTAACACCCCCCTGACTGAAATGGACAGATCATCTAAGCAAAAGATCAACAAGGAAATAAAGACTTTAAATGACACACTGGACCAAATGGACTTCACAGACATATTCAGAACATTCCATCCCAAAGCAATGGAATACACATTCTTCTCTAGTGCCCATGGAACATTCTCCAGAATTGATCACATCCTAGGTCACAAATCAGGTCTCAATCGGTACCAAAAGATTGGGATCATTCCCTACATATTTTCAGACCACAATGCTTTGAAACTAGAACTCAACCACAAGAGGAAAGTCGGAAAGAACTCAAATACATGGAGGCTAAAGAGCATCCTACTAAAGAATGAATGGGTCAACCAAGAAATTAAAGAAGAATTAAAAAAATTCATGGAAACCAATGAAAATGAAAACACAACTGTTCAAAATCTTTGGGATACAGCAAAGGCAGTCCTGAGAGGAAAGTATATAGCAATACAAGCCTTTCTCAAGAAACAAGAAAGGTCTCAAATACACAACCTAACCCTACACCTAAAGGAGCTGGAGAAAGAACAGCAAATAAAGCCTAAACCCAGCAGGAGAAGAGAAATAATAAAGATCAGAGCAGAAGCCAAAAGAACAGTAGAACAGATCAACGAAACTAGGAGCTGGTTCTTTGAAAGAATTAACAAGATTGATAAACCCCTGGCCAGACTGATCAAAAAGAAAAGAGAAATGACCCAAATAAACAAAATCATGAATGAAAGAGGAGAGATCACAACCAACACCAAAGAAATACAAACAATTATAAGAACATATTATGAGCAACTCTATGCCAGCAAATTAGATAACCTGGAAGAAATGGGTGCATTCCTAGAGATGTATCAACTACCAAAATTGAACCAGGAAGAAATAGAAAACCTGAACAGACCTATAACCACTAAGGAAATTGAAACAGTCATCAAAAATCTCCCAAGAAACAAAAGCCCAGGGCCAGATGGCTTCCCAGAGGAATCCTATCAGACATTTCAAGAAGAATTAATACCTATTCTCCTGAAACTGTTCCAAAAAATAGAAATGGAAGGGAAACTTCCAAACTCATTTTATGAGGCCAGCATTACCTTGATCCCAAAACCAGACAAAGACCCCATCAAAAAAGAGAATTACAGACCAATATCCTTGATGAACATGGATGCAAAAATTCTCACCAAAATACTAGCCAATAGGATCCAACAGTACATTAAAAGGATTATTCACAATGACCAAGTGGGATTTATTCCTGGGCTGCAAGGCTGGTTCAACATCCGCAAATCAATCAACGTGATACAATACATTAACAAAAGAAAGAACAAGAATCATATGATCCTCTCAATAGATGCAGAAAAAGCATTTGACAAAGTACAACATCCTTTCTTGATCAAAACTCTTCAGAGTATAGGGATAGAGGGTACATACCTCAATATCATAAAAGCCATCTATGAAAAACCTACAGCGAATATCATTCTCAATGGGAAAAGGCTGAGAGCTTTTCCCCTAAGGTCAGGAACGCGGCAGGGATGTCCACTCTCACCACTGCTATTCAACATAGTATTAGAAGTCCTAGCCACAGCAATCAGACAACAAAAAGAAATCAAAGGCATCCAAATTGGCAAAGAGGAAGTCAAACTCTCACTCTTTGCAGATGATATGATAGTGTATGTGGAAAACCCAAAAGACTCCACCCCAAAACTGCTAGAACTCATACAGGAATTCAGTCAAGTAGCAGGATATAAAATCAATGCACAGAAATCAGTGGCATTCCTATACACCAACAACAAGACAGAAGAGAGACAAATCAAGCAGTCGATCCCATTTACAATTGCACCCAAAACCGTAAGATACCTAGGAATAAATCTAACCAGAGGCAAAGGATCTGTACTCAGAAAACTATAAAATACTCATGAAGGAAATTGAAGAAGACACAAAGAAATGGAAAAACGTTCCATGCTCATGGATTGGGAGAATCAACATTGTGAAGATGTCAATGCTACCTAGACCAATCGACACATTCAA
>NW_027397126.1:5581233-5683680 GCF_003265705.2 Callorhinus ursinus
AACAATGAATCATGGAACACTGCATCAAAAACTAATGATGTAATATATGGTGATTAACATAACAATAAAAAATTAAAAAAACAAAAACAAAAACAGAAATGAAACTATAAACTATAGTGATATGAATTAGTTTGTTGGTTGCCTGGAGTCAAGGATAGGGGTGGGGATTCATTGCGATGGTGCAGGAAGGAACTTTTGAGGATGAGGGACATATTCTAAAACTGGGTTGTTTTACTGGTGTAACCTGCATAGACTGTAGAAAACTCATCTCACTGTAAATTTAAAAGGGTTCAGTGATAACTGTTAGTAAGTTATGCCTCAGAAAGGTATAAAAATGATAATTTATAGAAACTGACAAGCTGATTTTTAAACTGATATGAATGCACAAATGTCCAGTAATAGTTAATGCAATCTTGAAGAAAAAAATCAAAAAAATCAAAAAACATTAATAAAAAGAAAAGAATAATAAAAAGAAAAACAAATGAAAATGGAAGGACTTACACTATCAGGTATCAAGTCCTCTTACAGTAATACTGTAATAATTAAGATAGGGTGCTGTTGGTTGGATAGGCAAATAGACTAATGGAATAGCATAAAGAATACAGAAACAGACTCACATATACAATCAACCAATTTATGAAGAAGGTGTCACTGCAGTATAATGGAGAAAGGATTATCTTTCAATAAGTACTACTGGGAATACTGGATACCCTTGCGGGGTGGGGGATATACACACACACATATACACACACATACACACACTCTTAATTTACATCATACACAATAGTTAGTTTTGATCAATTGCAGAACTAAACATGAAAAAGGCATAACTAATCTATGGCATTACAAGTCTGAGCAGTAGTTTTGCATGAGAGGAAAGCATCTGGGATGCTGAACAATTTATTGTTTTTATTTTTTCATCTAAGTTCTGGTTAAACCGATGTGTTCAATTTGTGAATGCTCATTTAGCAGTAGCATACTTAAAAGGTTGCATTTGTGTATGTCTTTAATCTTTAATAATAAAATAAGACAGGGGTGCCTGGGTGGCTTAGTTGGTTAAGCCTTCAACTCTTTGATCTCAGCTCAGGTCTTGATCTCAGGGTTGTGAGTTCAAGCCCCAGGTTAGGCTCCAAGCCTACTTATAAAGTATTAAGTAAATAAAATAAAATAAGACAAAAATATAGAGGTTAAAAACAAAGGGATGAATAAAATTAATAATAGACAAATATGAAAACTACCTTATCAAAGTATAATTTTAAGTTTGGTTACAATAAACAAATGAAAGCCACATCAAGCAATAATAAAATACATAGTTTACACGAAAGCTCTGGCAATCAAAATATGTATGTAGCAAATCACATAGAAGTAAAATAAAGCATGGGGCACCTGGCTGGCTCAGTCAGAAGAACCTTGTGACTCTTGATCTCGGGCTCATGAGTTCAAGCCCCACATTGGGTTAGAGATTACTTAAATGAATAAATAGAAAAACCTTAAAAAAAAGAAGTTAAATAAAGCAAAAAACATTACAAATGCCAGGATAATTTGAAAATAGTGCAGTTTTTACTTGAACATTGGAATATGGTTCTTCCTTAACCAAATAGATCAGATGAAAAATAAAGAATCACATGGGGTGGTTAATTAATATACATTAATAATATACATTACACATATGCATATTATGTATGATGTGTGTATATTTTAACGTATACATAATCACATAACTTGTTTCATATGAAAAAATAATATGTATTTGTGTATATCTATGAATATTTATAAAAAAATAATCATTTAGCAACAACAGAAACTTTAACAAAGATTTAAAAATCTTTTTCATGTCACATTCTCTGATGATAACCCAATAAAATTTGAAATAAATGAACAAAAAAATGTCAAGCTGAAAAATGTGCTTAATAATTAAGAAAACTTACTAAAACTGTCTTGGCTCAAAGAGGAAATCAGTCCTGAATTTGTAAAATTTCTTGAAGGGAATGCGTTGTAGAACTTTTCATATTATGTGATCCATCTAAATCTATACTGACTGAAAAATTATCATTGTCATTTTTAAAGAAAACGAGATTAATGAAAGAGTACAAATTTAGGAGAAAACCTAAATATGTTTCTCATCCCTTTCAAAGTTTCTGTGTTGTCTTGTCTAAAGAAACACTCTCAAACCTAAGTCTCTCTTTAATATTTTTATATTTCTCCTGATTTTTAATCCTTATGTCCATTTGAATTTATTTTGTAAGGTACGAGGTAGGGATCCTCTCTCATTTTTATCTAAGGTGATATACAGTTGACATAATTATCATTTTAAATAAAAATAATTTCAGCCTACTGAATTGACATACAATCAAAATTTCAAATTAAATTCCCACTTAGCACTGGGATATTTCTGTACTTCACAGTTGAGAGGATTTGAGGGGTGCCTGGGTGGCTCAGTTGGTTAAGCAACTGCCTTCAGATCAGGTCATGATCACAGGGTCCTGGGATGGAGCTCTGCATTGGGCTCCTTGCTCAGCAGGGAGCCTGCTTCTCCCTCTCCCTCTGCCTGCCTCTCTGCCTACTTGTGCTCACTCTCTCTGTCAAATAAATAAACAAAAAATCTTAAAAAAAAAAAAAGAAAGAAAGGATTTGAAAAATGCTGGATTGGGGATTCCCACCATCACCCCTTTCAACTCACCTATTTGGACTCTGTAGAATACAGATGAATCTTGGAGAATGACAGTGGATTATCACAAGCTTAACAAGGTCTTGACTCTAATTACAACCATTATAACAGATCTGATTTCATTGCTTGAGCAAATTAACACATCCCCTGGTACTTGGTATGCAGCTATTGATCTGACAAATGCCTTTTTCTCCATCCTAGTCATTAAGAACCCCCAAAAGTGGTTTGCTAACAATACACCTTTACTGTCCTCCCTCAGGGACATATCAACTCTCCAGTGCTCTATTATAATTTAATTTGTAGGAATTTTGATCACCTTTTTCTTCTACAGTATGTCACACTAGTCTGTTATATTGATGATATTATGCTGACTGGACCTAGTGAGCAAGAAACTACTCTAGATTTATTGGTAAGATGTTTCTGTATCAGAGAGTGGAAAACACATCCATTATAAGTTCAGAGGCCTTTTATACCAGTGAAATTTCTAAGGGTCCATATTGAGGTATCTCTTCTAAGGTGAAGGAGAAGTTCTTGTGCTTGGCCTTTCCTACAACCAAAAAAGAGGCAAAAGTGGATTTTGGAGACAACCTGTTCCTCATTTGGATGTGTTAATCCAGCCCATTTACCAAGTGACCCAAAAAAGTTCTGAATAGGGCCTAGAACAAAAAGGGGGCTCTGCAACAGGTCCAAGCTTTTGGGCAAGTTACTCTGCCTCTTGGACTATATGATCCAGCAGATCCAATGGTGCTTAAGTATCCGTGGCAGGTAAGGATGCTATTTGCAGCCTGTGGCAGGCCCCTAGAGGTAAATCTGCAGGTCCTTAGGATTTTGAGCAAAGCCTTACCATCCTCTGTAGAAAACTACTCCATTGTTGAGAAACAGTTCTTGGCCGACTATTGGGCCTTAGTAGAAATTGAATGCTTAACAATATACCACCATGTTACCATGCAACCTGAGCTACCCATCATGAACTGAGTGTTATCTGACACACTAAGCCATAAAGTCAGGTATGAACAGTAGCACTCCAGCATCAAATGGAATTGGTATATATGTGACTGGGCTCAAGAAACCCCTGAAGGTACAAATAAGTTGCACAAAGTGGCCCAAATGGCCATGGTCCCTACCCTTATTATACTACCTTCTCTCTCTTAGCCTACACCTATGGCCTCATGGGAAGTTTCCTACAATTGCTTGACAGAAGAAGGAAAGACTTGAGTCTGATTTCTAGATTCTGCATGATATGCTAGCAACATCTGAAAGTGGACAGATAACAACACTATAGCCCAGAAGTGGTGACAGGAAATTTACCCAGTGGGCAGCACTCTTTTCCTGAAAAGACAAATGCCCAGATGTATGATTTTATATGGATTCATGACCTGTGGCCAAGCGCTTGGCTGGATGGTCAGGAACTTGGAATGAACATGACTGAAAAAATTGGTGACAAGCAAATTTGGGGAAGAGGTATATGGATAGACGGCTCCAAATGGTGGGGTGGGGGAGTGATGTGAAGATATTTGTGTTCTATGTGAAAAACTCACCAAAGGGTGACCTCAGCAGGGGAGAATTTTAATAATCAAGTGAATAGGATGACCTGCTTTGTGGATACTAGTCAGTTTCTTTCCCCAGCCTTCCCTGTCATCATCCAATGGGCTCATGAACAAAATGGCTATGTTTGTAGGGATGGAGGTTTTACATGAGCTCAGCAGCATGGACTTCCACTCACCACTGCAGAGTGCCCATTCTGCCAGTAAGAGACCAACACTGAGTCCCTGATATGCTATCATTCCCCAGGATGATCAGCCATCTACTGGTGGCAGGCTGATTGCATCAAACCGCTTCCATCATGGAAGAGGCAGCATTTTGTTCTCACTGGGAAGAGGCACTTAACGGTACATATGGATTTGCCTTCCAGGCATGCAATGCTTCTGCCAAAACTACCTCATAGAATTTTTTATCCACTGTCATGGCATTCTACCCAGCATTGCCTCAGATCAAGGAACCTACTTAGTAGAAAATGAAGTGCAGCAATGGGCCCATGCTCATGGAATTCACTGGTCTTACCATGTTCCCCACCATTCTGAAGCAGTTGGCTTGATAAAATGATGGAATGGCCTTTCGAAGACTGGGTTACAGTACCAGTTAGGTGGCAATACCTTGCATGGCTGGGACAGGTTCTGCAGAAGCCTGTATATACTCTGAATCAACATCCAATATAAGATGCTGTTATTCCCATAGTTAGGATTCACTAAGGAATTAAGGAATTAAGGGGTGGAAATGGGAGTGGTACCACTATTATCTTTAGCGACCCGTTAGTAAACCCGTCCGCATCCTGTTCCCATGACCTATGGTCTACTGGCCTAGAGATCTTGGCTCCAAAGGGACGAATGCTCCCATAAGGAGTCACAACAATGATTTCATTGACTTGGAACTTGAGACTGCTGCCGGGCAACTTTGCACTCCCTGTGCCCTTGAATCAACAGGCAAAGAAGGGAGTTCCTGTGGTGGCTGGAATAACTGTTCTTGTTTCCCAAGAGGAAATTGGACGACAACTCACAATGGAGGCAAGGAAGGCCATATCTGGAATACACGAGGTTCTTTAGGGCATCTCTTAGAATTACCATGCCCTGGGATTAGTCAATGGATAACTACAATCACGTAATCCTGGCAAAACTATTAATGGCAGAGACCTTCAGGAATAAAGATTTGAATCACCTCACGAGACAAAGATCCACAACCAGCTGAGGTGTTTGCTAAAGGCAAAGGCAATATGGAATGGGTAGTGGATGAAGGTAATTATAAATACTGGCTATGGCCAAATTCCCACTTACAGAAATGAGTAGTGTAATTGTCATGAGTATTCCCCCTTATTTTGTTACAAACGTTTATGTGTGTTTATATATCTATATATCAATATCTATCTATATGTCAAATCTTTCTTTTCTTTCCTCTCTTGTTTACTTTTAATGTAACATTAGATGTATTGACTTTATATTATAACACTTAAGCATTATTAATTTTACATCATAGTACCTAAGTTATGGGATATCAAGAAGAGTAAACATCACTCAAAAACTTCACATCCTCTTCTAGAGAAAGTGTAGGGCATTTTCAGTTGTACACAAGAAAGCTGTTCGGTGGAATTATGACCTTGTTAGTGTCTTTCAGGTTAGTATGGTTTAAGGAGATGTGTTTGGGTGCCCAGTTGACAAGGAATGGATTTGTGATGGTTAATTTTATATTTAAAATTGATCGGGCCGTGGGGTGCCCAGATATGTGGTCAGAAATATCTTAGGTGTATCTGTGAGGGTGTTTTGGCATGAGATTATCTTTCAATTGGAAGGCTGAGTAAAGTAGATTGCCCTCCCTAATGTGGGTGGCCCTCATCCAATCAATTGAAAGCCTGAATAAAAGAAAAAGGCTCCCCCTTTCTCAAGTAAGGGGGAGCTCCTACGGCTAGTCTGCCTTCAGCTGGAACATTGGACTTTTGTCCCAGTCTTCAGACTCAATCTAAAACACCCCTTCTTGCATCTCCAGTCTGCTGGCTTTTAGAGGAGAACTTACTTACCAGCTCTCCGTGTGCTCAGGCTTTCAGATTCAGACTGAAACTACACCATCAGCTCTCCTGAGTCTCCAGCTGGCTGACTGCAGAACTTGGGACTTTTCAGCTTTCATAATTATGTGATCCAATTTCTTACAAGAAATCTTAATCTCTCTCTATAGATAGAGATATTTACATGCACACACATATAAAATAGATACACACATATGCATATAGATACATAATAGATACACACATATGCCTGTAGATGTATATATACACATAGTCCCCATTGGTTCTGCTTCTCTGGAGAACACTGACTGATACAATGAAAAAATAAAATAATTTATTAAATGGATAACATAAATCGTTGCAAAAATATGAGATATAGTCCAGCAGATACTCTCATAAAATATCTAAGTAAAATATAAAAAAACCTATTAAAAGAATAAAGATAAGTCACCAAAAAATTATGCCATCATCCTAAAATGTAAAATGCAAAATTCAGTTCCATTAAGATAGAAAACATGACAGAAATCCCTGCTGAGAATATTATAATTTGACATTATTTTGGAGATTCTAGAGGGAATGCAGTAATAGCTCAAATAAGAAAGGACTGTTATAAATATTGATAACTGAAAGATGAAATTCTCTCCTTGTCTCTTTCTCTTCTTTGTAATAGGATTCTATATCTAGAACTATCCACCCAACTAAGACTCTTTTTTAAGTGCCTAATTTAGATTTTTAAAAACCTACATTGTTCCATTTAGGGAAAATTATGCATATGTGTTCGTGCTTTAACAAATTATTCACTCCACAATGTTAAATGCTTATTTTTTCAGGGAGCTAAAATTTCAGGTAATTTTTTCTTTCTTAATTATATTTTTGGTGATATTTGGCTTTACTTATTAAGTGGCGTACATTGTTAATATAGTCATAAAAACAAAGGTATTCTCACTGGTGAGAAACAAGTCTTACATGATTATTAGGATAAAATATAGAATATAGTGATGTATAAAAAGTTAATTATATCACTAACCATTCTCATCCCACATGGCTGTGGTAACCAATGTTTTAAGAAAATCCTTTATAGTCATGTAAATATACATAAACAAACTCTTAGATATGTTTTTTATCTGTTTAGTGTGTTTTATGAAGATCCTATACAAACTATCCCTCAATATTTTTTGGTTTACTATAACATGGTTATTCCTACATGTGTCAATATATTTAGCATTGACATGTATTTTTTAAGTAAACACTATGCCTAATGTGGGGCTCGAACTTATGACCTCGAGATCAAGAGTCGCATGCTCTACTGACTGAACCAGGCAGGCACTCCTGACACATTCTTTCTTAAAAGTCCTCAACATTTCACACCATGTCTATAACATATTTAATCATTGCCCGATATATATGGACATAGGGTTTTTATTATTATTAAGAGTATTTTTTAGAGCCGTTTTAGGTTCATTAAAAATTGAGGGGGAAGTACAAAGATTTCCCATATACCCCCCGCCACCACATATGTATAGCCTCCCTCATTATCATCATCCCCCAACAGAGTGGTACATTTGTTACAATTGACGAACCTACACTGACACACCATAATCACCCACAGTACATAGTTTCTTTCTTTCTTCTTTTTTCTTTCTTTCTTTCTTTCTTTTTTTTTTTTTCAATTTATTTGAGAGAGCAAGAACACGAACGGGGTGAGGGGCAGAGGGAGAAGCAGGCTCTCCGCTGAGCAGGGAGCCCGAAGTGGGACTCGATCCCAGGACTCCAGGATCCACTGGGTCCACTCTTCATATTGTCCATTCGGTGGGTTTGGACAAATATACAAAAATATGTGTCCAGCATTATGGTATCATATGAAGTATTTTCTGTACACTAAAAATCCTCTGTGCTCTGACCATTCTTCCCCAATTCCTAGCAGCTATCGATCTTTTTGCTCTCTTCATAATTTTGCATTTTCCAGAATATCATATAGTTGGAGTCATACAGTATGTAGCCTTTTCAAGTGAGCTTCATTCACTTAGTAATAACACAGTTAAGATTCCTTCATGTCTTTCCATGGCTTAATAACTCATTTCCTTTTAGCACTGAATAATATTCCATTTTCTGGATGTATCACACGTCATTCATTCACTTACTGAAGGACAAAATGTTGGCTTCTTAGTTTTGGCAATCAGAAGAAAGCTGTTAGAAACATCCGTATGCAGGTTTTTGTGTGGACATAATGTTTAAAATCCTTTGGGTAAAAAATAAGGAGCATGACTGCTGGATTACATGGTAAGTGTATGCTTAATTTGATAAGAAATCACCAAACTGTTTTCCAAAGTGGCTGCCCTCTTTTGCCTTCCCACTAGCAAAGAATGAAAGATCCTCTTGCTCCGCATCCTCACCAGCATTTGGTGTTGTCAGTGTTCTGGATTTGGACCATTTCAATAGGTGTGTAATGGTAGCTTATTGTTTTTACTTTTCTTGATGACATATGTGGAACATCTTTTTATATGCTTATTTGCCATCTGTATATCTTTGAAGAGGTGTCTTCTAATCTGCTCATTTTTTAATTGGGTTGTTCATTTTCTTACTGTTGAGTTTTAAGATTCCTTTGTATATTTTGGATAATAGTCCCTTATCAGATGTGTCTTTTGCAAATTTGTCCCCCCAGTCTGTAGCTTGTCTTCTCGTGTTCTTGACACTGTCTTTTACAGAGCAGAAGTTTTTAATTTTAATGAAGTCCAGCTTTTCAATTATTTCTTTCATAGGTCATATCTTTGATATCATGTCTAAAATGTCATTGCCATACTCAAGGTCATCTAGATTTTCTCGTATATTATTTTCACGAAGTTTTATGTTTTGCACTTGCCATTTAGGTGTGTGATCCATTTTGAGTTAATTTTTGTGAAAGGTGTAAAGTATGTGTCCAGGTTCAATTTTTTGCGTGTTGATGTCCAGTTGTTCCCGTACCACTTGTTGATAAGACTACCTTTGCTCCCTTGTGTTGTATTTGCTCCACTGTCAAAAATCCGTTGGTTATATTTATGGGGGGGTCTAGGTCTGCACTCTATTCTGTCACCAGTACCACACTGTCTTGATTACTGTAGCTTTATAGTAAGTCTTTTTTAAAATATACTTCTTTTTTTCTTTTTCCAAGTTTTTATTTAAACTCCGGTTAGTTAGCATACAGTGTAATATAAGTTTCAGGTGCACAATATAGTGATTCTACACTTCCATACCACACCCAGTGCTCATCACAACAAGTGCACCCTTTAATTCCCATCACCTATTATAGTAAGTCTTGAAGTTGCATAGTGTCAGGCCTCCCAATTTGCTACTATCCTTCAATATTGTGTTGGCTATTTTGGGTCCTCTGCCTCTTCATATAAATGTTAGGATCAGTTTGTTGATATCTACAAAATAACTTGCTGGGATTTTTTTCTCACTAATTGCACTTGAATGTATAGGTCTAGTTGGGAAGAACTGACATCATGACAATGTTGTGTCTCCCTGTCCATGAGCATGGCATTTCTTTCCATTTCTTTAGTTTTTTTTATTTCTTTCATCGGAGTTGTGTTGTGTAATTTTCTTCATAGAAGTCTTGTATGTATTTTGTTAAATTTATACCACAGTATCTTGTTTTGGTGCAAATGTAAATTGCATTGTATTTTTAATTCCAAATTCCTCTTGGTCATTGCAGGTTTATGGGAAAGCAATTAACTTTTATGTATTAACCTTGTATCCTGCAATTTTACTTATTATTTCCAGGAGTTTTTTGGTTGATTCTTTCAGATTTCCTACATAGATGATCATCATCTGCAAAGAAAAACAATTTTATTTCTTCCTTTCCAATTTCATATTGTTTATTTCCTTTGTGTGTGTGTGTGTGTGTGTGTGTGTGTGTCTGTCTGTCTGTGCCTGTGTATATTGTTCCATTAGCTAGAACTTCCAGTATGATTTTGAAAAGGAGTGGCAAGAAGGGACTCTCCTGCTTTTTACCTGATCTTAGTGGGAAAGCGTTGAGTTTCTCACCATTAGTATGATATTAGCTGTAACTTTTTTGTAGATATTCTTTGTCAAGTTGAGGATGTTCCCTTCTATTCATAGTTGACTGAGACTTTTGTATTAAATGAGTACTGGATTTTTTTCTAGTGTTTTTTCTTTCTTTCTTTTTTGTAAAGTAGGCTTCATGTGGAGTGGAACACAGGGCTTGAACTCATGACCCTGAGATTAAGACCTGAGCTGAGATCAAGAGTCAGACGCTTAACTGACTGAGCCACATAGATGCCCCTCAAGTGTTTTTTTCAACATCTATTGATGTGGCCATGTAATTTTTATTTTTTAGCCTGTTGATGTGATGGATTAAATTAACTGATTTTCAAATGTTGAACCAGACTTGCCTTTCTGGTATAAATCCCCTTGGATTACAGTGTATAATTCTATTCAGACATTGTTGGGTACAATATGCTAATATTTTGTTGAGGATTTTTGCACCTATGTTCATGAGAAATATTTGTCTATACTTTTCTTTTTTTATCATGTCTTTTTCTAATCTCAGTATTAATATAATGCTGGCCTCATAGAATGATGTAGGAAGTATTCTCTCAGCTTTTATCCCCTGAAAAAGATTATGGGGAATTGGGATAATTTCTTCCTTAATTGTTTGGCAGTATTTACCAGTGAATCTATCTGATCTTGGTACTTTCTATTTAGGAAGGTCATTAATTATTGATTCAATTTTTTAAATAGACACAGGCCTATTCAGATCATCTATTTCTTCTTGTGTGAGTTTTGGTGGACTGTGTATCTCAAGAGATTGGTCCATTTCATCTAGGTTATCAAATTTGTGGGCATAGGGTTATTTATAATATTACTTTTTTATCCTTTAATTCATGGCATCTGTAGTGATATCCCTTCTTTCATTTCTGATATTAGTAGTTAGTATATGCTCTCATTTGTTCCTAGCCTGGATAGAGACTTATTGATTTTATTGATCTTTTCAAAGGTCCACTTTTGGTTTTGTTGAATTTCTCTATTGATTTCTCTTTTTGCCCCTTGTTCAAATCATTTTGTTTTCTTGAGATATAATTGACATATAACATTATAATAGTTTCATGTGTATAACATAATGACTCATTAAATGTATAGATCGTGAAACGATCACCATAGTAAGTCCAGTTAACATGCATTGTTGTAAATTTTTTTCATGTGGTAACAACTTTTAAGATTCACTATCTTAGCACTTCTAAATATGTAATACAGTATAATTAACTATAGTACCCATGCTGTATGTTATAGGACTTATTTATTTTGTAACTGGAAGTTTGTACCTTTGGACCGCCTTTACCCATTTTGCTCATCTCTGACCTCCCGCCTCTGGCAAAACACCAGTCTATTCTCTGTATACATGAGCTGTTTCTTCTTCTTCTAGTTTCCACATATAAGTGAAATCATATAGTATTTGTCTTTCTTTGTCTGACTTATGTCACTTAGCATAATGGCCTCAAGGTCCATCCATGTTGTCACAAATGGCAGGATTTCCTTCTTTTTTAAGGCTGAATTATATATATATATATATATATATATCATATTTTCTTTACCTATTCATCCATCAGTGGACCTTTAGGTTATTTCCATGTATTAGCTATTGTAAATTATGCTGCAAAGAACACAGAGGTGCAGATATGTTTTTGAGTTAGGGCTTCATTTCCATTGTATAAATACCCAGAAACAGAATCGTTCAACCATATGGTAGCTCTATTTTCAGTGTCTGAGGAACTTCTATACTGTTTCCCAGTTTACATTCCCCTAACAGTGCACAAGGGTTCCCTTTTCTCCACATCCTTTCAACACTTGTTTCTTCTCCTTTTAAGATTAGCCATTCTAAAAGGTGTGAGAATATTTCATTGTGGTTTTGTTTTGCATTTTCATGATGATGAGTGATGTTGAGCACCTTTTTATGTACCTGATGGCCATTTGTATGTCTTCTTTGGAAGAATGTCTATTCAGATGCTCTTCCCATTTTTTAATCAGGTTGGTGGAGTTTTTTGTTTTGTTACTTTTTTTTTTTTGCTACTGGGATAGATGAATTCTTTGTATATTTTGGGTATTAGATATATGATTTGCAAATATTTTCTCCCATTCTATATGTTCCCTTTTCATTTTTCTGATGGTTTCCTTTGCTGTGCAGAAGGCTTTTAGTTTGGTAGTCTGGAAATTTTTAAAATTTGGGTATATACACAAAGGAATAGAAGGTGGTTGGGGTTAAGTTACTGTGGGCAATACTCTAAAAATATATATTATAAAAAACATGAATTCCTAAGTCATATCCCAGATTTACTAATTCAGAATCACCAGGGGAAATTCTTGGGAAATATTTCAAGATAGTTCATGAATTCCTGTTACTGATAACTTCCAGAGTTACTATAGATTTTGCCTTTCCGGAGGCTTATTTGTTCTACTCTTCTCCCAAATATTTGAACTACACCTGTTTTCTAATTAATTCCTTTTGTTCTCTTTAAATTAGTCAGGATTGGGACGCCTGTGTGACTCAGTGGGTTAAGCCTCTGGCTTTCAGCTCAGGTCCTGATCTCAGGGTCTTGGGACTGAGTCCCCCATCAGGCTCCTTGCTCAGCGGAGAGCCTGCTTGTCCCTCTGCTGCTGCTTTCCTTGCTTGTGCACTCTCTCTCTGACAAATAAATATTAAAAAAAATAAATTAGTCAAGATTAATGTTTATAACTTAATATCATATATCTCAGAAACAAGACCCAAGAAAATATATCTGTAATAGTTTACTGAGCTAAGATAAAAGCCAGTAAGATGCTCATTGAGTTCCAGAATGATAAACTAGCAGACTATGTCATGGAGTATAGAGTAACCTAATGAAGTATGCTTGAGGTATCCTGAGGCAATGAGCCCACTGAAGGTGAAGTTCTGGGAGGCCAGGTAACTGCTGCTAGAAACTAATTTAAATGGGATGGTCTAAGATGATTTTTTTTTTTGACAGATCAGATAAAGTTCACAGCTCAAATTCTTCCCTCAAGGCATGTAATAAAACTCAGGACTATTACCTGACACCTTTTTCATACACACATACACACACACACACGCTATAAACCAAACACAAAGATTGATGCAAAGCTTGAATTATACCTGTTGCTGGGGCAAATTAAGTGACAAAGTTATTACAGTGATTAGGAAAGAGTAAGACACTATTAGAACGGTGATACATGGTTGGATACATAAAACAGAGATAACTGAAAAAAAAATGCTCAGAAATTCTTACAGGCATGCTTTTCATGCCTAAAGAAGTCGCTTATCCCTTGCAAGTAAAACCTAATACCTTCCCCAAATGCTCTTCCTTGCATTATGACTAAGCAAGTATTAGCGGTTGGGTTCTCCAGGAAAGAGACTTTGAAATTGATATGCAGGATGTTTGTTCTGAGTGACTTTTGTTCAACACCAAAAAAGAAAAGAAGAAAAGAGAAAAAGAAAAAAAGAAAAGAGAGGAAGGAAGCAGAACTGGGCAGAGGAAGAAGTTAAGCTGAGATGCAGGCCCAATCTTAGCCAAGGCCATAAGGAGTTCCAGAGCTAGACTGGCCATTCAGATTGTCCCTAGTTGATGATCGAAACATTCATGTGAACTGAAGCTGGTGGGTTGAGAACATACACTGAGCTTGTAGTGTGCTTTGTGGAAGTGCTTGGAAGCAGTGTTTACCAGTGACTTTGGGGTGTCACAAAGAAGAGTGGAAGTTCTAATGTCTATTTGCTACCCATAAGAATGCTGTTTGATGCAGTTCTGCCTGTGCTTGGATGCTTTTCATAAGAGTTGTCAATGTTGGAAATTCTTAAATAAAACTGATTTAAATTTTTTTAAAAAGATGATCAGACCATTATACTTCTGCACTAATCAGCCATTGTATGTGTGCTATCCTGCAAAGGGACATGATCCTAAGCCAGGCAGATCTCTGGACTTAAGGACTCTCTGAAGGGGTTGACAACTAAAGGATGTTTGCTGATACAGTAGCTAAATCATCAAGTCCTTCCTCAAAGAGGGATCTGGGAAGTGCATCTATGTGTGCATCATAGTCCACCCCTTGTGCTGCTTAGATTCACTTCATATATGTTTCAGATGCTGTTCCTCCAGGACTCTGGTGAATCTCTCTTCCTGGAGGAAATGTAGAAAAAGGTTGGTGGGAAGAACAACTCACAGAGCTCCAGTTGGTTTCAAGGTCACGGCCGATACTTGTGTCCTCCTCCACCCTTGTTCTAGATTCCTTTCTCTCTAAAATAGCAACTCTGCTGGTATTGATGACTTCCCTGGTGACATGGGATGTAAACCATAATTCATGAGGAGTTTCAGCCCTTTGTCACTATTCCCTTTTATGGTCTAGACTGCTGAATTTATTATTACAATGGGAAAAGCAAGTAATCAAGAGTGACCCTGGAGGATCACTTGGGAACACACATATTCCCCTGTCCCCGTGGTGTAATAAGAGCCCCATGTCTTTCTGATGATCATGGTCAGTTAACCATGGAAGGTTCTTGACTCCTCTTCTTGTCTGGTATTTCTTCTGCACAAGGAGACTGGAATGCCAATGTAGCAGTCACAGCTTCTGATTCAATGTTATTCTTCACGTGTCCCCTGGCAGAGGTATTCCTCATTGAGCACTGAAGACCTTTAAACCGGCAAAGTACAGATTTGTAGGGATCAGATGGGTATATTTTACAAGTGAGTCACTTGGACTGATAATGAGAACTTCATGGTTTCTGGTTCTATGTAATATTCCTACAGAGGACTAGAACTAGATGAATGTCTCTGATTCAAGGTATAAATGGTGTCTTGGAGATAGCACCCTATTCTTATATAGTATCACCCCTAATTGGCATTTAAGTTGTATTTTAAAGAGGTTTTCCAATGTTTAAGAGGCCAGGAGCTTTTATTTTTTTATTCATTTTTTAAAAAGTTTTTATTCAAATTCCAGTTAGTTAACATACAGTGTTATATTAGTTTCAGGTACACAATACAGTGATTCAGCACTTCCATACAACACCCAGTGCTCATCACAACTAGTGCCCTCCTTAATCCCCATCACCTATTTCACCCATCACCCCCACCTCCCCTCTGGTAACCATCAGTTTTGTACTCTACACTTAAGAGTCTGTTTCTTGTTTTATTTTTTTTCTTTTTAAATGATTTTATTTATTTATTTGACAGAGAGAAACACAGCAAGAGAGGGAACACAAGCAAGGGGAGTGAGAGAGGGAGAAGCAGGCTTCCTGCGGAGCAGGGAGCCCGATTCAGGGCTCGATCCCAGGACCCTGGGACCATGACCTGAGCCGAAGGCAGACACTTAACGACTGAGCCAGCCAGGCGCCCCGAGTCTGTTTCTTGGTTTGTCTCTCTGTTTTATTTTTTAAATTCCACATATGAGTGAAATCATATGGTATTTGTCTTTCTCTCACTGACTTATTTTGCTTAGTGTAATACCCTCTAGCTCCATTCATTTCACTGCAAATGGTAAGATCTCATTCTTTTTATGGCTGAGTAATATTCCAATGTATATACATATATGTACATAAATATGCACACACACACACACATACCCCATCTTCTTTATCTATTCATCAACCAATGGGATACGTGGACTGCTTCCATTATTTGGCTGCTGTTGATAATTCTGCTATAAACATCAGGGTGCATGTATCCCTTTGAATTAGTATTTTTGTATTCTTTGGGTGGAATACAGGAATAGCAGTGCAATTGGTGGATCATGAGTAGTTCTATTTTAAACTTTTTTAAGGAACCTCCATACTGTTTTACACAGTGGCTGCACCAGTTTGCATTCCCACCACCAGTGCAAGAGGGTTCCCCTTTCTCCACATCCTCATCAACACCTGTTTTGTCTTCTGTTGATTTTAGCCATTCTAACAGGTGTGAGATATCTCATTGTTGTTTTGATTTGCATTTCCCTGATGATGAGTGATGTTGAACATCTTTTCATTCATCTGCCGGACATCTGGATGTCTTCTTCGGAAAAGTGTCTATTCATGTCTTCTGCCCATTTTTAATTGGATTGTTTGCTTTTTGGATGTTGAGTTGTATAAGCTCTTTATAGATTTTGGATACTAACCCTTTATCAGATATGTCAATTGTAAATATCTTCTCACATTCTGTAAGTTGCCTTTTCTTTCTGCTGATTGTTTCCTTCACTGTGCAGAAGCTTTTTATTTTGATGTAGTCTGAATAGTTTATTTTTGCTTTTGTTTCCTTTGCCTCGGGAGATATATCTAGAAAGAAGTTGCTATGGCCAGTGTCAAAGAGGTTACTTCCTGTGTTCACCTCTAGGATTTTTATGGCTTCCTGTCTCACATTTTGGCTTTCATCCATTTGGGATTTATTTTTGTGTTTGGTGTAAGACAGTGGTCCCATTTCACTCCTTGCCTGTTGCTGTACAGATTTCCCAACACCGTTTGTTGAAGAGACTGTCTTTTTCTCATTTTCTTGCCTCCTTTGTCAAATATTAATTGGCCATATAGTTGTGGGTTTATTTCTTGGTTTTCTATTCTGTTCCATTGATCTATGCATCTATTTTTGTGCCAGTACCATCCTGTTTTGATTACTACAGCTTTGTAGTGTAACTTAAAGTCTAGAATTGTGATGCCTCTAATTTTACTTTGCTTTATCAGAATTGCTTTGGCTATTAGGGTCTGTTGTAGTGCCATACACATGTTAGGATTGTTTGTTTTAGCTCTGTGAAAAATGCTGTTGGTATTTTGATAGAGATTGCATTAAGTGTGTAGATTGCTTTGGATAGTACAGACATTTTAACAATATTTGTTCTTCCAATCCATGAGCATGGAATATCTTTCCATTTCATTATGTCATTTTCATTTCTTACATCAGTGTTTTATAATTTTCAGAGTATAGGTCTTTTACCTCTTTGGTTAGGTTTATTCCTAGGTATCTTATGCTTTTGGTACAATTGTAAATGGGATTGATTCCTTAATTTCCCTTCCTGCTGTTTCATTATTGTTGTATAGATGTGTAACAGATTTCTGTACATTGATATTGTATCCTGTGACTTTACTGAATTTACTTCTCAGTTCTAGCAGTTTTTTGGAGTCTTTCTGTTTTCTGTATATAGTATCATGTCATCTGCAAATAGCGAAAGTTTTACTTCTTCTTTACTGATTTGGATGTCTTTTATTGCTTTTTGTTGTCTGATTGCTGTGACTAGGACTTCCAGTACTATATTAAATAGAAGTGGTGAGAGTGGACATCCTTGTTTTGTTCTTGACCATAGAGGAAAAGCTCTGTTTTTCAACATTGAGGATGATATTAGCTGTGGGTTCTTCCTCTATGGCCTTTATTATGTTGAGGTGTGTTTCCTGTAAACGTACTTTGTTGAAGGTCTTTATCGTGAATGGATGTACTTTTTCAAATTTCTGCATCTATCGAAATGATCATACAGTTCTTATCCTTCCTTTTATTAATGTGGTGTATCACATTGATTGATTTGTAAATATTGAATCACATTTGCAACCCAGGAATAAATTGCACTTGATTGTGGTGAATGATTTTATTCTTTAAATTTTTTATTGTTATGTTAATCACCATACATTACATCATTAGTTTTTGACGTCGTGTTCCATGATTCATTGTTTGTGCATAACATCCAGTGCTCCATGCAGAACGTGCCCTCCCTAATACCCATCACCAGGCTAACCCGTCCCCCCACCCCCATTCCCTCTAGAACCCTCAGTTTGTTTTTCAGAGTCCATCGTCTCTCATGGTACATCTCCCCCTCCGATTTACTCCCCTTCATTCTTCCTCTCCTGCTATCTTCTTCTCCTTTTTTTTTCTTAACATATATTGCATTATTTGTTTCAGAGGTACAGATCTGTGATTCAACAGATTCACAGCGCTCACCATAGCACATACCCTCCCCCATGTCAATCACCCAGCCATCCCATCCCTCCCACCCCCCACCACTCCAGCAACACTTCGTTTGTTTCCTGAGATTAAGAATTCCTCATATCAGTGAGGTCATATACTTGTCTTTCTCTGATTGACTTATTTCACTCAGCATACCACCCTCCAGTTCCATCCACGTCGTTGCAAATGGCAAGATCTCATTCCTTTTGATGGCTGCGTAATATTCCATTGTGTATATATACCACTTCTTCTTTATCCATTCATCTGTCGATGGACATCTTGGCTCTTTCCACAGTTTGGCTATTGTGGACATTGCTGCTATAAACATTGGGGTTGCATGTACCCCTTCGGATCCCTACATTTGCATCTTTGGGGTAAATACCCAGTAGTGCAATTGCTGGATCGTATGGTAGCTCTGTTTTCAACTTTTTGAGGAACCTCCATACTGTTTTCCAGAGTGGCTGCACCAGCTTGCATTCCCACCAACAGTGTAGGAGGGTTCCCCTTTCTCCACATCCCTGCCAACATCTGTTGTTTCCTGACTTGTTAATTTTAGCCATTCTGACTGGTTTGAGGTGATATCTCATTGAGGTTTTGATTTGGATTTCCCTGATGCCGAGCAATGTTGAGCACTTCTTCATGTGTCTGTTGGCCATTTGGATGTCTTCTTTGGAAAAATGTCTGTTCATGTCTTCTGTCCATTTCTTGATTGGCTTATTTGTTCTTTGGGTGTGGAGTTTGATAAGTTCTTTATAGATTTTAGATACTAGCCCTTTATCTGATATGTCATTTGCAAATATTTTCTCCCATTCTGTCGGTCTCGTCTTCTGGTTTTGTGGACTGTTTCTTTTGCTGTGCAAAAGCTTTTTATCTTGATGAAATCCCAATAGTTCATTTTTGCCCTGGCTTCCCTTACCTTTGGCAATGTTTCTAGGAAGATGTTGCTGTGGCTGAGGTCGAAGAGGTTGCTGCCTGTGTTCTCCTTTAGGATTTTGATGGACTCCTGTCTCACGTTTAGGTCTTTCAACCATTTGCAGTCTATTTTTGTGTGTGGTGTAAGGAAATGGTCCAGTTTCATTCTTCTGCATGTGGCTGTCCAATTTTCCCAACACCATTTGTTGAAGAGACTGTCTTTTTGCCATTGGACATACTTTCCTGCTTTGTTGACGATGAGTTGACCATAGAGTTGAGGGTCCATTTCTGGGCTCTCGATTCTGTTCCATTGATCTATGTGTCTGTTTTTGTGGCAGTGCCATACTGTCTTGATGATGACAGCTTTGTAATAGAGCTGGAAGTCCGGAATTGTGATGCCGCCAGCTTTGCTTTTCTTTTTCAACATTCCTCTGGCTATTCGGGGTCTCTTTTGGTTCCATACATATTTTAGGATTACTTGTTCCATTTCTTTGAAAAAGTGGATGGTATTTTGATGGGGATTGCATTGAATGTGTCGATTGGTCTAGGTAGCATTGACATCTTCACAATGTTTGTTCTTCCAATCCATGAGCATGGAACGTTTTTCCATTTCTTTGGGTGAATGATTTTTTTTAATGTATTGTTGGACTCATTTTGCTAGTATTTTGTCGAGAATTTTTGCATCCATGTTCATCAGGGATACTGGCCTATAGTTCTCTCTTTTTGTGTTATCTATATCTGGTTTTGGCATCAGGGTAATGCTGGCCTCATAGAATGAGTTTGGAAGTTTTCCTTCCTTTTCTAGTTTTTGGGATATTTTGAGAAGAATAGGTATTAACTCCTCTTTATATGTTTGATAGAGGACAGCAGCTTTTAGAGGGTACCTCTCCTGCTCCTTTGCTGTAAGGTAAGTCTTCTGATTGCATGCAATGTTATATGGAAACTCATGCAGCTAAATTCTGATCTTGTTCCAGAATCTCTGGGGGCCTGTTTTCTGACTCTCCCTCTGGTTCTTTCAACAAACTCCACAAAGCATCTTTTTTGCCACCTTTAATATCTCCAGCGCCATACATCTGCCAGATCATACATCCCAAGTGGAAGTTCCACTTGTATCACAGCCTGGACCCAATACAGATCTCTTTCCTGCTCTGGGTCCAGCACAAAGCTAGCTGTCTTTAGAGTCACCTGGCATATGGGTTGGAGCAGTTTTCTTAGGTATAAAATATACTGAGAAAAAAATGAAGAGGTTGTCAGGCATCGTGCTTCTTTGTCAGTAGAAGGTGCAAACGGCAATAATTTGTCCTTTACTTTGGATGCTGTATTAGTTTCCTAGGGCTGCCATAACAAAATACCAGACCGGATGGCATAAACAATAGAAATTGATTTTCTCACAGTTGTAGAGGTTAAAAATACAAGACAGCGCTGTCAGAAAGTTTTTATTTATTTGTTTTATTCTGAGGCCTCTCTCCTTGGCTTGCAGATGGCCACCTTTTTGTTTTGTCTTTATAGTCCTTCCTATGTGTGTACATACCCTGTATCCAAACTTTCTCTTCTTATAAGGACACCTGCCAGGTGGGATTAGGGTCTACCCTAATGGCCTCATTTTATTTTTAGTTATTTATTTATTTGAAAATTATATTTATTTATTTGACAGAGAGAGAGAGCACAAGCAGCAGGAGTAGCAGGCAGAGGGAGAGGGAGAAGCAGGCTCCCTGCTGAGCAGGGAGCCCGATGCAGGGCTGGATCCCAGGACCCTGGGATCTTGACCTGAGCCGAAGGCAGATGCTTAACCAACTGAGCCACCCAGGTGCCCTGATGGCCTCATTTAAACTTAAACTCTTCACGACCCTAACGCTAAATACAGTCGTATTCTGAAGTATCAGGGTTGAGGGCTTCAAGATATGAATTCAGAGTGGAGGATACAGTTCAGCCCAAAGCAGATGGGATATACTGGAATGCCCTGACCAGCAGACATGTAAATTTTTACTAATATGTCCAGGTCTTTAACATTCTTGGATGTAACTCCCACTCTTTGGAGTGTGATAAAAATGAAGATTTCCAATATGCTAGCTACTTTATGTTCATACAGTATGATTAGTCTGACATCATAGATCTAATGAATATGTCTCTTGGGGGATTATATATGGGCAACAAACTAACACTATCTCCTGAGGACCCACCACACAATTTTCATTTATTCATCAGAACGAGGCCATATGGGGTCAGATGATAAGTGGAACTCTCAGTTGAAATGCTCATATTTGACCATATAACAACAAATTCATACTGCTTTTGTCTCTTGTTTCTGAGGTTTGTTTGTTTTTGAAGATACATACCTTCAACAAATGGCATAATTCTATTTTCACTTCCTGAATATTGAGTCAAGTAAGAGCTACCTATCAAACAGTGTATTCCTCTAAGGGAACTGCAGAGCAATTTGCCACCATGGAATGACTTGAAAAATTTAAGTTTATTGACTTTTTTTTGAAGATTTTATTTATTTATTTGACAGAGAGAGACACAGTGAGAGAGGGAACACAAGCAGGGGGAGTGGGAGAGGGAGAAGTAGGCTTCCCACTGAGCAGGGAGCCTGATGCAGGCCTCGATCCCAGGACCCTGGGATCATGACCTGAGCCGAAGGCAGACGCTCAAAGACTGAGCCACCCAGGCGCCCCAAGCTTATTGATTCTTATAATAGCATTATTTAATTCTCTCATTTGGCCAATAAATAGTCCAATAGGTCTTGGAGAATAGTATTAGA
Source organism: Callorhinus ursinus (assembly GCF_003265705.2). Lineage (NCBI taxonomy): Eukaryota > Metazoa > Chordata > Mammalia > Carnivora > Otariidae > Callorhinus > Callorhinus ursinus. The sequence goes on from NW_027397126.1 coordinate 5,603,055, forward strand.
TATCAGTAAAGTTAATCAAATAGAGGTTTTGTAGCTACAGCTCAAGGTGTGGTCTCCTTACTAGAGCAAATCAGAACTGCTAATGGTACTTTCTCTTTTTATGCTTAGTTGAAAGGGAAACTTAATTGCCCCGCAATTTTACAGGATGTCCATGTTGGTCTGTTACATTGATAACATCTTGCTGAGAGAAACTGGGGAATAGATACTAGCAGTTTCCTTGGATGTCTTGGGAAAATGTACAAACACTGCAGAAAATAAATCTCAAGAAAATAGAGCAGAATTCCCAGGAACCCACTCATCTGAAGGCATGTTAGGATATCTACCTCGTGGTGAAAAAGAAGTATCTTATAGCCCTAAGAAAGATGTGTAACAGTGCATGAGATTCTTTATTCTTTGGCGGTAACACTGCATTTTTATGCTGCCAGATGTTTGTGGGAGCCAGAGAAGAGAAGGCTCTCCAGCTAATTATAACATATATAACATATATATAACATGATATATCCAAATATGATTCAAGTGTCACTAGTATATTTGTATGCTCTATATAGCCTATGGTAAACTCAAACAGGACAACTTATATTGGAAACCATTAAGATTTTGGAGCAAAGCCATACTATCTTTTTAAAAGAACTTTGGAGAAACAATTGATGAGGTGCTATTGGCTGCTAATAAATATTGAACACAAGACCATGAAGCAGTGACCATGGCATCCAAGTGCTCATCGTGAATTAGATATTCACTGAGATACCTAAACATAAGCCTTTTTAAAGATTTTATTTATTTGAGAGAGAGAGAGCACGAGCAGGGGAGGGGCAGAGAGAGAGGAGAAGCAGACTTCCTGTTGACCAGGGAACCCAATGCAGGCCTTGATCCCAGGACCTTGAGACCATGACCTGAGGCAAAGGCAGACACTTAACTGACTGAGCCACCCAGGAGTCCCTAACTAAACATAATCTTGGGCATGCCAAGGAGTATTTTGTCATCAAGTAAAAATGGCAAATCCTGAAGACACAAATAACTCATATAATCATATTTTTACACTCCTAATTTTACTTATACTACAATTTTGTTTCTCCCTCAACTGAAACCTGTGATCTCATGAGGAATTTTATATAATCAGTTCACTGAGAATTAAAAATAAACATTTGAGCCTGGTTCACAGATATTTCTGTACAATATTCCAGCATCACTCAAAATTGAACTGTAAGATGTTAGAGTTCCACTCTGAAATTACCCTGAAGAATAGAAAATGGAAATACCAGTGGGCAGAAATCAGAGCAATCTAACCAGCAGAACATTCATGTTAGAAAACAATTTTCTCAGGCTCCGAACCTATTACCTGATGTTTATCTACATATCTGTGTCTCAGTCTTTCCGGTCTTTAATCCACCAAGTTTGTTCCTTCCGAGTCTTTGGTCATCCAATAAGAATAATGTCTGCTACTTTGTGACTAATGTAGAATCTTATAATAGAACATCCATCCATCTAGGAAAATAAACAAGACTTCCCTGGGGACACAACAAACAATTTTTACAAATATTTATGTTTTCCTCATCTAATTTCCTGTGATGCACAGGAAAAGTAACAATACTGGTTAGATTAGAGGATAAGTATAATCTGAAGAACATGAAATTTCCCTCATCTAAGCAGACACAAAGTACCACCATTGATTAACCAATTTTCCAGCAGCGGCAACCAATCTTGTTTACGAGATTCAGAATTAATGAACCACCTAGTCATAGGTCTTAGGTGGATTGTACTGTACCCCTTCCATTGTGGAGAGGACAAGACTTTGTCCAAAAATATAGATTTGACTTTGGATTTGCTATCCATGCCCTTTCTTCCTCTTACAGCATGTATTAGCTTGCTGGGGCTGTCATAACAAAACAGCACAAACTGGGTGGCTTTGACCACAGAAACTTATTTTCTCACAGCTCTGGATGCTAGAAGTCCATAATCAAGGTGTTGGTGGGTTTGGTTTCACCTTCTGAGATGCTAGAGTTTAGGGCTTCAATATATACATATTTTTTGGGGGGGGAGACATGATTTAGCCCATAATATGGAACTTATGAAATATCTTACACAATGATGATGCCCCATACAATTTTCCTTACACCAAGTAAATCGCTTCACAAAGAAATCAGACATGGATTGACTGCCCATGCGTGTCTGGAAATGAAAAATTTTACAATAATTGAAGGATGTCTTAACTCACTTCTCTCAGAAACTGATAAATCATGAAGATACAGAATAACTAGGAATACTGAGAACAAACCAAAGAGATACCAAGTTTGTTGTAAACAACACATATAGACTGTATTCTTTTCAAGCACATATGAAATATTAACAAAAATTTATTGTCTATGTCCCAAAGGAATTCTCAATGAATATTAAAGAATCCAAAATATACAGACCAAAACCCCTGAGTACAGTGCAATAAAGTAAGAAATCAATAATGGATACTTCTATGTATAATAAATAATAAATACTTTGGAAACAATAAAACACAAATGGATCAAATAAGAAACTATGATGGAAATTATAAAATATTTAGAAATAAAAGGCAAGGAAAATATGACATATCAAATTTCCTGGTAGGCAACCAAAGTAGTACTTAGTGGAAAAAAGTATGGGTAAAAATGCATACATTATAAAATGAAAAAGATAAAAAATTAATGGGTTAGTTGTTTCACTCTAGAAGTTAGAAGAAGAGTAACAGAAGAAACCCACAAAAATGGAGGGGAGTTAACAGCAGGAATTAATGAACAGCAAATAAGCAAGAGAGAGCTTGAACATGGTAACACTAGTTTTTTGAAAATTAATAAAATAGACAAACTGCTTTTTAAGAGTATGCAGGAGAAAATCCTAGGAATGACAAGAGACATAATGAAACATGGTACATGTATTTTTTTTTAAGATTTTATTTATTTATTTGAGAGAGTGAGAATGAGAGAGAGAGAGCACATGAGAAGGGGGGAGGGTCAGAGGGAGAAGCAGACTCTCTGCTGAGCAGGGAGCCCGACGTGGGACTCGATCCCGGGACTCCAGGATCATGACCTGAGCCGAAGGCAGTCGCTTAACCAACTGAGCCACCCAGGCGCCCCCATAGTACATGCTTTTTAAGTAATAAAACTATTAGGAACAGTTTTGTCCTAATAAATTGGGAAAAACTTGAAATGGGCCATATACAAACTATCAAAAATGACTCAAGAAGAACTAGAAAATATGAATTAGGGCATAGAAAAATCCATCTTTATTGAAATTATTTCAGTTAAAACTAAAAGAAAATTCTTATTCCATTAAAATAAAAGAACAAAAATTTTATTTTATTAATCTAGAAGGCTTTGAAGTCTGATAAGGGTTAGTAGGAGAAGGAAACTCTAGACTAATGAACATAGATGCAAAATCTTAAATAACTTATTAAAAAACTGAATCCAGTAGTATATAACATGTATGCCATGACTAAGTAGTTTTTCTCAGGAATGAAAAGATGCTCTAACATAAAACGAATCGACTAATTCACCTTTAAGAGACTAAAGGAGAAAAACTGCATGATCATATAAATGAAAGCAGGAAAGGGCATTCCGTAAATCAAACAGATGTTTGTAATAAAAACTCTTAGCAATCTAGATATTCCTCAAATGGATAAAATATATCTACCAAAAATCTGCAACAAGCATACTTAAAGTGACAGATTTTAGCTTTCATATCAGAACAAGAGAGATTCCACCCTTTCTGCTTCTTTCCCACATCACACTAAAATTCCTAGTTAACAATAATGGAAGCGAAATAAAGAAGAACAAAGGAATTAGAAAGTAACACAGATTTCATTTTAAAAGTCAAATTCCAGTTACAAGATAAATGCATTTATAAATAATGATATGACAGGAAGTGTGTAAGAATTGTAGACGAAGAAATGAAGAAAAGTAAAAATTTTTGCTAAAGGACTTAAGAGAGGATCTGAATAAATGGGGGAACATCACAGTACAAGGAGTCACTCTTGAGTTTTCTCTCCCTCGACCTCACATTCAGTCCTATCCTCTGTACCTCCAAAATAGCTTGAATCTTTTGACTACTCTCTCCAAGCCACCATTCTTCCCAGATTTGACTGTTACAGGAACCTCTAAACTGGTCCCTGTGCTTCAATTTTGTGTTTCCACAATCCATTCTCCACATAGCACCCCAAATAGTATTTTCTCAATGTAAATACAGCCACAGCTTTCCCCTCACTAAATTCTCCAAAGGTACTTATTTGCACATAAACTAAAATCCAAACTCTCAGCATGCCCAAATCTCCTTTCTAGATCTCTTATTAAAATCTCTTACCACTGCTTTCCTCACTCATCTACCCCCAACAACACTGGCCTTCTTCCCATTCCTCAAATGAGTCAATCTCATCCACAATTTGTGGCCTTGCAAACTGCTGTTCCTTTTGCCTGAATGGGTCCACCCCAAGGTTTTCTGGATGAATGGTTTTTTCTTGGCATGGACACCAGCTCAAATGGCAGCTCTTCTGAGAATCATTTCCCTGGCCACACTTTTTAAATGACCTTCCCCCAATCTCTCTCTCTCTCTCTCTCTCTCTCTCTCACACACACACACACACACACACACACACAGGTACTTACTGTGTCTTCGACCCCATTTTATTTTCTCCATAGCATTTACCTCAAAGTATTATTTTTTGTTTGTTTGTCAACTATTCATTCTATAAGTTCATAATAACTTATAGAATGTGGTGAAACTTTCTTCTTCTTTTCCTTTCTGTCTCCAGCACCTAAAATAGTACCTCACATGTGATCAGAGCTATGTATCACAGGAGAGGCATAGTTTGGGCTCTAACTTAAGTAGGTCTTTGCTAAGTGAAAGACAAGAAGAGGGCACTTTAAGTGTATTTACCCAGGGATATCTGGGCAAATAGTGGATTACATATTTATATAATTATATTTACATGTTTATATAGTTGATTATATCTTTCTAAGTGACATTGTTTTCTGAGACCAAGACTGAAGTCTGAATGGTAATAAACAGGGAAAACACAGCATTTCTTGCTAAGTATTCTTGGCATTGTTGAAACTATTGATTGTATTACTCTGGAGCAGTAGTTAGATTATGAATCATTTATCTTCAAGTAAATTCCAAAAGCGTCAGTGTTTTGGATTAAAGTGAATAGTCAAGTATGTCAAAATGGTTGAGATGATAGAGTGAAATCTAGAGACACTACACGAGTACAGCAATCTTTACTGATAGTTATTAAACTAAAGGAAAACAAACAACAAAACAAAAGAAAGCTGCCTACCCAAACTAAATATTTGATCTGCACTATCGACAAACATGACTTATTTTTGCAATTAGATACCCCAACCAGAGGGTATTTACCACAGATTTGATATATAAAATGTATATACCAGAATATAATTTAAATCTCTGCATCTCCAGAGAACTCCAAATCACAAAATCATTTCACTCAAATTCGATTGATATTTGGAAGAAAAAGTGAAGCCTGAAGACTGTTACTCCAACAGTGCAATTAGATTTTCAGTGGGCACAGATCTGTTCGCTCTTGGGTTTGATGAGTAGCAAAGAAAACTATTTGAATGATCCACATATTAAACAGCAGTATGGACTTGAATAGAATTAACATCTCACAACTGTGATTGCCAACGGAGTTAAATTTGAAGAAAAATGAATGATCGTAATTTTCAGATTCTACTGAGTTTAAGTCAAATATAATGCTTGATGAAAGATGCTGGCTCTTCTGCAGAAGCTGCAGTACCTTATTCAAATTACTCCTTTGAGCTTTGTAGCTTATTGTCAAAAGTAGAGAAAATAGCACTTACTTCTGAGCTATTTTAAGATTTAGAATAAATAACACAGGTAATGTTTTGCACGTTGTACCACTGATATTTGTTTCAACTAACTTTCTCTGTGTAACAAAATTACCCTGAAACTTAATTGCTCCAAGTAACAGTCATTTATGAGGTCATGGTTCTGAGGGGCTGCAATTTGGGCTGGGCTCAGCTGTATGATTCTTCCGCTGGTCTTGCTTGGGTTTACTTATTTGGCTTCAGTCAACTGTCTGCATAATATAGCCTCGCTCACATGATTGGTTGTCTTCAGGCTTTGGCCAGGATGCCTTGGTTTTTTTCCATGTGGTTTCTCCAGCAAGCTAGCTCAGGCTTCTTCACATTGTGGCAACACTCCAAAAGGGCTCAAATGGGAGCTACAAGGCCTCTTGAGATTTAAAATCAGAAGTAGCGTGTCACTTCTGCCATTTTATTGGTCAAAAAATCATATTGCTGGCACTGATCGGAGGTGGGAAAAAAATCACCTCTTGATGGGAGAAGCTAAAAAGAAATTGTGACCATTTAATCTATCACAATTACCTTAGTGAAATAATTTCAGTGGAATGATGGAGCAAAGGGGTTGGGTCGTGATGGGTTGGAAAGTGAAGTGGAAACTGTATATAGATACTTGCAAGAAACATGGATGTGAAGAAAAAGAGAATGAAACTGAGGGAGCTAAAAGATGCAGGGTCAAAAAAAATTTCATTTAATGTTTGGATTAGAGAGAAACAATAATGTTCACATTCATATGTGAAGGGGAAATTTAGAAGCATGGAAGCATGGAGGAGGTTGACAATAAACGATAGGAAATGAGTAATGGAATAACATTCTAGAAGGAATGGCCAGCAGTGCACTGGAGGAAATGGAACTTTCTTTGGGACCAAAGGAAAGGAGTTAAGAATAGTTGCTACTTACATGAAAATATTTGTTGAAAGCATTGAGCAATTACAGGGGAGTCATACTCAATGGCTTTTCTTGGTGAAACAAGAGCTATGCTGATGTTAGAGATTATTCTAAGGTCATGAATTTGTAGTGATACAAATGTGCACTGAAGTGTAACTTTGACCAGCATTGCTCAGTAGCCATTTCAAAGGAGTCAGTATTAGGATGTTTCTGTATGCTTGTAGATGAAGGGCAAGAGGACAAAAGAATTTAGTGGTAATAAAAAAAATCATTTAATGGACAGACCGTGAAGTACAATTTTGATTGGTAACTTTAAACGGACATGAAGGAATTGGATAGATTGGGAGAAATCCGCAAGGCTCAACAATCATAGTGGTAAGATACAAGAAAGTGAGAAAACTATACACATAGAAAAGGATTTTGAAAACAAAGAATCGTGTGACTATACAGTGTGCCTGGGACAGTCCTAGTATAATTTCTAACAGACCTCCCCCTACACCTTTCATTCTCTAGAGCATCCTGGTTGGACAACAAATTATATCATCACTCATCATTTTAGATTTTAAGATTGGGGGTAATGAGTATTTCTGGGTGCAGCAACAATGAAAATGTCTTTCTTAGGCTTCTTTTATAATAAGAAATGTAATTGATCAGAGGCCCCAGCTGCTGCTTTACCCTGAAATCTATCTAAAGTTTGTGCCAAGGCCATACCTCCCATGGGCTACTCCCCACCAATGACTGAATAATACTAAGGTGACTGAATCGTACTAAGGTGGGCATGTTCCTGGGAGAGAAAGGATGCCTTCTTTGTTGGTCTATTTTGGTTTAAGGGTTTCCTGATGGCTTTGCCCAAAGTTCTTTAGAATCCATCACAGTCCAGATTGCTTCCACCCAAGTTTCTCTCCCTCTCTTCTTCCCTGGCTTTCAGGAGCTTTGATGGCTCTTCCAGTTTCCCCAGCTCACTCCATATTCCCTTTCATAGTCAGTCCCCTAATAAAATCCTTGTACATTCAGTCTTCTCTTAGTGTCTGCTTCTTGGAGGACCCAGGCTAAAATAAGTGGTACCCAGAATGGTCCAAAACAACAGTGAGTAGGATAAGGATTTCTAACTGATTCACATAACCTTCCATCTCTACCCCACTTCACCCCACACTAAATTGAAGAGGACACAATCTTGATTGGTACCATGGAGAGTTCTTGGCCCAAAAAAGTTACTCAGTTGCTGAATATTTCACCTATGGTAACCTTGGAAAATATCTCAGTAGAGGAGAATGCTGTAGCAGGTGCAAGGACGCAGGCATTTGGAATATATGAGCAGAAGAGTGCCTACAAAGGCAGCGGAGTTGGCTGGTTAATGCTAAGCTGTGTTGACACACTGCATACAGATAATGAGAGACTTAGAGCAGTTAACAAGCAGTTAATAGCTAAGTGCAGGAACCAAGGGCCTCAGTGGTAGCATATAGAGGCCTTCATCACCTGCAGCAAAAGACCAAGACACAATAAAACAGCAGGCTGAACAACTAATTGTGAGAGTTGCAGAGCTCCAGAGACACCAAAGCAGGTCTGTTATGTGAAGGTCAGGACCCTGATGGGGAAAACCTAGTCTCCTAAAAACTTGAAGGGACACATTTGGATGGCTGTCCTGAGCACACTTAACTCTATAGCGCTCCCACACTCCACACACAAATGCACCAGGCATGATGTGTAGATGGCTCACCCTTCCCCTATAATGGCTAGGACTTCTGCTGTAATTCAAGAGGCTGCAGAAGCCTCTCTCCCCCAAGGCAACTGGTGTCCCTTCAGCAGTTTCTCCCATCTACTCTCCTGGCCACCAGGCTTATAACTAGTGTCAAATTCCAGTGTAATCTTTTTTTTTTATTAGATTTATTTATTTATTTGAGAGAGACAGAGTGAGAGAGCAAGTGAGTGGGGGAAGGGGCAGAGGGAGAGGGAGGGAGAAAAAACTCAAGCAGACTCCGCACTGAGCATGGAGCCAGATACAGGGCTTGATCTCACGACTCTGAGATCATGACCAGAGTGGCAATCAAAAGTTGGATGGTTAACTGACTGAGCCACCCAGGCACCACAAATTTCAGTATAATCTTACTGTGGACAAGCTGGGACTGATAAGGACGTTAAGAGGTTATATACTTAAAGAATTGCAGGAACAATCCAGCATATACCAACAGGAACTAGGGGAGTACTCCAGGGGTGCTTTGAAGGTAACTGATGGGGTCAGAAGTAAGGATAAATAAGCAAGAATTCATTGACTTTGTAAATTTTCTTGGGGCATGAGGTTTAATCCTAGCAAGGAATGGGGCAAACTTGCTGTTAGGATGACTCTTACAAGCCTTGGAAAAATAATGGCCAGTGTTCAGCAAAGAAGACATGCATACATTTCCCTGCAGAATGAAAAAAGAAAATAAAGAAGCTTAGGGAAGTGGACATCCAGGAATCGATATATTAAGGCCAGAACTTCACAACACATGTATATTCCCTGAGAGGAACCAGAGTATGCACAATTCACCAAGGTCATCAGGATTGTACTGATGATAGGGACACAAGCATCACCAAGATTTTCAGTGGTGGTTCTCCTCATTACGGTTGGGTTAATATTAGGAAAGGCACTTGCAGAGCTGGACTCATTAACGGCCATGGTGATGTTGGAACCGTGATATAACAGAGGCTAAGTGATAGTGCTTCACTACCAGAAGTGGAAGGCCACATTTATCACAATTACCAGCAAGACCAGAGGAGCAGCTGAAAGGGTTTGACCCATGGTGAGACACAGATTGTTAAGACAGCATGGTATTACTAGGGGCAAAATAAAGGGTAGACAACAAGGGTGCTGCTTAATATTTACAACCAAAAAAATGTAAGAATGGAGAACCAGAAGGCTGAGGGAGGTCACCCCAATAAAAAAGTCACAGTTCCCGAACCTGAGCTAACTTTCAGTTCTAGAATCCAATGACTGAAAAGGAATCTGAATCTCTAGGGGGAGGTACTTCATAACACCATAGAAAATATATGCCATGACAATTCCCCCAGTCCTTGCCCAAAGGGACCTATGGCTATTTACTCACATGACTGATAAAATGGGAATAACTAGATAATTCAAGAACTATTAGACACAGAATGTGAGTTGATATTGATACACAGAGGCCCAAAGAATCATCGTAGCTCCCCTGTGGTGTAGGGCCCCATGAAGATCAAGTAATAAATAGAGTCCTGCCAAAAGTCTAGCTCACAGTGGGCCCAGAAGTCATTTACCCAGATGCTAAGTATATAATCAGAATGGATATACTTGGCATTTGGAGTAATCCCCACATTCGGGGGTGGGGGGGGCCTTGACTTGGAGTAAGAGATATACTGAGGAAAGCCAAGTAGGAATCACTGAAAATGCTCCCCATCTACCCCAGACAAGATATTAAATTAAAAATAATGTTTACAGGGGTGCCTGTGTGGCCCAGTCGATTAAGTGTCTGCCTTCGGCTCAGGTCATGATCCCGGGGTCCTGGGATCAAGCTCTGCATCAGGCTCCCTGCTCAGCGGGGAGCCTGCTTCTCCCTCTCCCTCTGTCTGCCGCTCCACCTGCTTGTACTCTCTCTCTCTCTCTCTGTCAAATAAATAAGTGAAATCTAAAAAAAAAAATAAATAATAATGTATATACCTATTATTGGAGTTGGAAATTATGGCAGACCTAAAAGGCCTAAAAGATGTTGAGGGGCTTGCTGGTCCATATCTTATCTACAATGAATGCACCAAAGTGGCCACTAGAGAAACTTAACAGATCCTGGAGAATGACTGTAGACTATAAAAGACTTAATTTAGCAATATAAGCCCTGATTATAGTTATCATGCCATTTCTATTATCACTGCTAGAGCGTATTAATAAGGACTGAGGTACATGGCAGTGACCAATGGCGGGGCCAAATAAGGCAAGGAGTTTAGCAATAGAGGCATGTGGATGGGCACATGGGAGGACAAAGTGTGAAGATGTTTGTGCCACAAGTCAATACCCACCAGAAAGCATCTACCTTAGAAGAAACAGTGTACAACCACACTGACAAAATAACTCGGCCAGTTCACCTTCGTCGGCCTTCGTCATTGGGCATTCCAAAACTGGCAGAATGGGCACATCAACGTGTCTATGGCGAAAGAGATGAAGGTACATGTGGGCCCAACAGCATAGACTCCAACTTAAGGAGGGTGATTTAGTTACTGCTGCCTCTCAATAATAAAACTGTCAGCAACAGAGACCAATACTGAGCCCCTCGTCTAGCAGTATTCCTTGAAGATACTTACTGGCCAAGTTGGCTCTTTGAGGCTCTCTCATCCTGGCAGGGCCAGTAGTTAATCCTCACAGGGACAGATAATCATTCAAGGCATGAGTTTGCCTTCCCTGCTTGCAGAGCTCCAGCCAGCACCACAGTCTGTGGATTTATGGAATTTCTGATCTATAGGCCTGCTATTCCACATCGCACAGCATATGACCAGACTAACCTCTCCCGGCAAAAGTGGGCCAATGACCACTGGCCCACCATGTCATATGACATACCACACCACTCAGAGGGAGCTGGTCTCAAAGAACTCGGGAACAGCCTTCTACAGGTACTACTGAAGTGTCAGCTTAGAGGAAACACTCTGAAAACAGAGAGAAAAGCTTGAAGATAGAGTGTATTTATTAAATCACAGACCTCTTTATGGTGCTCTACCCCAGTATTAAGGATACCTGAATCTGGGAACCTAGAGTTGGATGTAGAGTGGTGCCAATTACCTTTACTCCTAATGACCCACCGAGGGACTTATGCTTTCTGGCCCCTCAACTCTGGGTCCGTAAGGCTGGAGGTTCTGTTTCCCAAAGTGGGTTACACTTTTCCCGGGGCACAGCAAGTATCCCAATGAACTACAAGTCAGAGATGATTCTATGGCACGTTGGATTCCTCGTGCCCAGGGGCCAGAAGGTGAGAAGAAGAGTCACTGTCCTGGCAAGGGTAATGGATCCCAGTGTTCTGGAGGAGGCAGGGCAGCTTTTACACAATGGCGACAGGGAAGAATTACGTGTATATCCCAGGTGATCCATGTGGGTACCTCCTATTACTCCCTTGACCCATTGTAACTGTGAATAACAGCGAGTCTCATACCACTCAATCCTGAAGGTTTGGGTTCTATCACCAGATAAGAACCAAGACCTGCTGAGGAGACAGCTGAAGGCCAGGTGAATTTAGAATGCGTAGTGCATGAGGGAGAGGATGAGTGGCAGTTGTGTCAAGACCAACTGCAATGACTGGGGTTGTTGTCCATCCCACTATCTTCTTCTGAGCTCTCCTTCAGAAAGAAATGTCCATGGGAACTATGTAGGAGCTTCTCAACAAACCTTTGTGGCAGGTAGATCTGCATGGCCCCCAGGGTTGGATGGTGATGGCCATAAGAATGCACTCACAGACCTCCTACTACAGGGAGCATAATTAACCAAGGGCCTCAGTTGCTGCACTCGGAGATCATCCATCCTTGTGTTTGTGCCAAGTGTGCCCCTCATAGTCTTCTCCCAGTATTTGAATACTAATGAAGATACGAAGGCAAACCCACTCCAGAAAGATACAGGGCTCCTGTGCTAGCTGACGTTGGTTCCAGGAGTACCACGTGGCTTTGCCAAACCTTTGTTAGAATGCACTGCAGTCTAAGTTACTTTCACCGAACTTCTTTCTATCTATCCCTCATCCTGGCATGGCAATTTGACAGCTTTCCTAGGAAGCCTCCCCGACCCCACCATATTTACATTCACACAGGCATTTCTCCTAATAAAACTCTTGCACATTTCATCCATATTAGCATCTGCTCTTTTGAGGATTCAAACTAATACAATTGGTAACTAAAAAGAAATGTACATTATGAACTTGGGAGTGGATGGCTGAAATGGAATGGGGTCATTGGAGTTTAGGAGTGAAGAAATGAAATACTAGGTTTTGGTGTGGGTCATTCAAGTTTGATATTAACAAAATCCCATTAGTGACAGAATTAGAGACAGTTGTAAAGTAAGTAAAACTGTAAAGATAGTTGTAAAGTGTTCAGTGAATATAAAAAGGCCGTCCTGGAGAATAGCTGCACCTAACTAAATCAGAGGCTAAAGGGTAGTATAGTAAAAAGAATGAAGTTCCATGAAAAGGTTTTATACAGGGATGCCTGGATGGCTCAGTCGGTTAAGAATCTGCCTTTGGCTCACGTCATGATCCCAGAGTCCTGGGATGGAGGCCTGAGTCTGGCTCCTTGCTCGATGGGGAGCCTGCTTCTCCCTCTGCCTGTTGCTCCTCCTGCTTATGTGCGCACTCTCTCTCTGACAAGTAAATAAATAAAATCTTTAAAAAAAATGTTTTACACAAAGAATATTTCTATTTTATAAATGAACATAAATATAAATATGACTATATAGATGTATTCTATACATTCTATGCAGAATAGATATAGAATACATAGAATATATGTATAGAATACACTTAAAATATATAGATACATAAATATATAGATAGAGAATATATATCTAGGGGCGCCTGGCTGGCTCAGTTGGTAGAACATGCGACTCTTGATCTCGGGGTTGTAAGTTCAAGCCCCATGTTGGGTGGAGAGATTATTTAAGAATAAAATCTTTAAAAAACAAAGAACATATCTATATACCTATACATCTCTAATTCTATATCTATGTATCTATACTAGTGTAGTGCAATATAGTATAAGATAAAAGGTAATTTGCTTATCAGGAACATGCATTCCTGTGATCCAGTTAGAAAAGTTTGGCAGTGATATTGACAATGAGTACACAAGTCAAGAATAACAAAAGGCAGAGCAAGGTAGGGTGAGATTATAGGAAAAGTAAGGTGAGAAGAAGGTAATATAAAAGGGTGATAGAGCTGTGATTTATGTAGCTTTATGGTTCCAAAGAAATTATAGCACTTTTCCTGGTTAACAGACACTGATCTTTTAGGATTGGTATGTTTTACTGTTTGCTGCCTAGCTAGACATCCTTGGCCTTTGCTTGGGATTTCAAACTGCACATAGAAAAACCAGATTTTGCACTATGAAATGTCCATGATGTCTTTATTTCTATTAAAATTACTTCAATTCTCCTATTCCTTTGTATTTCTCCACATTCAACCTTTTGTATAGCTTCTTTATCTTACTCAGGGGACACAAACTCATCACATCAATCATGCCTTACATTTATACAGTGCTTTGCAAAACATTCACACTCAGTATCTCATTTATGTTCACTAACAAGTAAGAAAGTGAAAGGATTCATTTTCCCATTTTAAAGAAGAGGAAACTAAGAGTTAGAACATACTGGAACTTCTGACTCCAAGTCCTGTGGTCAATTTTCACCAATGTGCAATGTATCAGTTCACTTTTTTGAGCTATTTAAGGTCTAAAAGAAAAATCAGAAAACAGAACCTCTGCTCATATTTCACAAATTATATGATTCTGAATGATATTAGAGATGATTCTTTGAAAAGGATTAATTTATAAATATTTACATGAAATAATACATTTAAAGCCACAAATTTCCAGTTCTGGCAGAGGATCTTGTATCACACTAGTCCTTGCAGAATTAATCATTGTAAACACTAAGATATTATTTAAAATATTAGGACCTATTTTTGTCTTACCCTTTTGGAGGTCAGAAACCTGAAAAGGATCTCACTGTGCTAAACTCAAGATGTCAGGAAGGCTGTGTTCCTATCTAGAGGCTCTAGGAGAGACTGTGTCTCCTTGCCTTTTTCAGCTTCCAAAGATGCCCACATTCCCTGGCTCATGACCTCCTTCCACCTTTAAAGCCAGCAATGGTTGGTCAAGTATTTCTATCTCTCTAACTATGCCTCCTCCACCTTCTTCTTCCACTTATATAAGGACCCTGTGGTTACACTGGGGCAATCGGGATAATCCTTCCATCTCAAGGTCAGCTGATTAACAACTTTCATTCCATGTGTATCCTTAATTCCCCTTTGCCATATTCCAGGTTCCAGTGATTAGAACATAGACATCTTGGGGCCCCTGGGTGGCTCAGTCATTAAGCGTGTCTGTCTTCGGCTCAGGTCATGATCCCAGGGTCTTGGGATCTAGAGCCTCATCAGGCTCCCTGCTCAGTGGGAAGCCTACTTCTCCCTCTCCCGCTCACCCTGCTTGTGTTCCCTCTCTCGCTGTGTCTCTCTCTCTCTGTCAAATAAATGAATAAATAAAATCTTAAAAAAAAAAAGAACATAGACATCTTTTGGGGACCATTCTGCCTACCACACAAGGCCCACAAAAGTGGGTAAAAGCACGGGAAAAGAGAGTTCAACCTCTAAATGGAGGGCACTCAAGGGAGTAAGATTCACATTCGTATAGCTTTCCGTCTAAAGGCAGCCCCAGTCCATGCTGCATAGGAAGGCCACGTGTTAAGCAGGATGATGCAGTTATATGAGCTTGAGCAGAGGACCCAGGTTGGGGCTGCTAGAGTAGCAGCAAAGAGAGAAGGGAAATCACCCGGGAGGGAGGGACAGAGTGGAGAGAGCCTCCAAATCTACATATATACTTCACTCAAACCCCACTAATTCCTGAACTGCTTTTGAGTGAGGGAGACCACAGAAAGAGCTAATCAGAGATTTCAGATACTTTCTTTTGTAAGAGAAAGTAGGGACAAATTGGACTTTACAATCTCCCAGGAGAAACATCAGTCTTCTTCAAAGATAGAAGACAGAATCCAGATTTTCTACAATATGCAGTGTACCAACAAGAATATCTAGTTTCTAACTAAAAATTACTCCACATGCCAGGAAATAGGGAAATAAAAAACAAAAATTAAGTTAATAGAAGTCAATACCAAGATGCCTGAGATGACACAGTTAGGATACAAGGACCTTCAATGAACCCAATATGGATATGTCCAAAGTGGTAAAATATTGCCAGAATGATCGAAGGGAAAGCAAGTATTAATTAACAAAATGAAAACTATAAAAAAGGGGGAGAAGAGAGACTGAAATTAGAAATTCACTAAATGAGCATACTAGAAAACTGGGCCGGGGAAATTAGAGTTAATTACTTGAAGGCAAATTAGTAGAATCTACACAATTTGCAGAATAGAGAAAAATTCATGATTAAAAAGAAACAAACAGAGCCACAGTGACATGTGAAAAAATGTCAAATCACAAACACATGTAATTGGAGTTTCAAAAAGAAAGGAGATAGTAAGGGAGAAAAATTGTTTGAATAAATAATAGCTGAAATCTCCCAAATTTGTTTAAAAATATCAACTTACAAACTCAAGAAACTAAACAAACAGGAAGCAGGATAAATTTTTTACTGTTTTGTTTTGTGTTTCTTTTTTTTCCTTCAAATTTTTATTTAAATTCTAGTTAGTTAACATATAAGTGTAATATTGGTTTCAGGAGTAGAATTTAGTGATTCATCCTATATAACACCCAGTCTTCATCACAAGTGCCCTCCTTAATGCCTATTCCCCATCTATCCCATCCCCCTACCCACCTCCCTCCCAGCAACCCTCAGTTTCTTCTCTGTCCTCGAGTCTCTTAAGGTTTGTTTCCTTACTCTTTTTTTCCCCCTTCCCATACATTCATCTGTTTTGTTTCTTAAATTCCACAGATGAGTGGAATCATACGGTATTTGTCTTTCTAAGCAGGATAAATTTAAATGAGTAATAAGAGCAAAAGAATTAAACTGATATCAAACTTCTCAAAAACATTGTAAGCAAGGCAACAATGCAGAAACATTTTGAGAAACCTCAGTGATAGAAAGTGCAATGAAGGATTTTAGATTCATTCAAGCTGCCCTTCAATTATCAGGGCTTTAGAAAACCAGCTTTACACATCAAAGAACATGAAGATATCCTTTAACCTTTTGAGAGTGAACACTGAGAAAACGTCAAGAGAAAGGACTGATGATAAGAGTGAAACAAAAGTGAGACAGAGGGTAGAAAATGAATTTGCAAAACATACTATTGATGTGGTTTTGGAATATAGGTGAGGTTCAGTGGGATGAGGTCCAGGGTCAACGACCAAGAAAGAATTCTTGAGACTTCTTTGGTTCAGAAGGGTGGTTTATTAAAGCACAGGGGCAGGACGCCTGGGGAGAAATAGCTGCTGCCCAGAGGTCTTGAGGAGTGGCTGGTTATATACTTTGGAGTTGGGGGAAGTAAGGGAAAGGGAGGTTTCAAAAGAACTTTCATATGCTAAAGCAGACCTACCTACAAGATACCTACAAGATACCAGAGGTCTTGTCATTGTCAAGTTAAGGTTGTTTTCCCCTCTAGCAAGGTGTTAACATTAAGACAGTTGGGAGATTCCTGGAAGAATGTCACACAAGTCCCGCCCAAGAGTGGGGGTAGGGGGGAGGTTGCAGGGTGTCAACTTACGCTTTGTCTTCAGGTAGCCCTCTATTACTTCATTACTATGCCAAAATAGCACAGACTGGATTAGGTTTTGCGGCCTTCCCAGAGCACCTGAAGATCCCCAGTGCTAGCTGCGATCTTCGGGGGAGGGTGTGTCCTGCTCCCCACTTTCAGGACTTCATCTTCCTCCAGCCCTCTGCCTTTGGTTCACTCTTGGTGTAATGTAGTCTTTGGGTCTAGATGACTGTATAATGACATCTATCCATCATTATTGTATCATGCAAAAGAGTTCCATTGCCCTAAAATCCCCTGCGCTCTGCCTGTACATCACTCTTTTCCCCTAAACCCCTGGCAACCAGTGATCTTACTGTCTACATAGTTTTGCCTTTTCCTGCAAGTCAGATGGAATCATGCAGTCTGTAGCCTCTTTACATTGGTACCTTTTACTTAGTGATATGCATTTACGTTTCCCCCATGTCTTTTGATGACCTGGTAACTCATTTCTATTTAACAGTGAATAATATTCCATTGTACAGATTTATCACACTTCATTTATCCATTTACCTATTAAGGGACATCTTGGTTGCTTCCACGTTTTGGCAATCATTAATGAAGCTGCTATCAACATCACATGCAGGTTTTTGTGTGGGGATAAGTGTTCAGCTCATCTGGGTTAATACCAAGGAGTGAGATTGCTGGATCATATGGTAAGAGTAAGTTTATTGTCTCAGAAACTTCCAAGCTGTCTTCCGAAGAGGCTGTGCTATTCTGCATTCCTACCGGCAGTGAATGAGAATTCTGTTGGTCCACATCTGCAATGGCATTTGGTGTTGTCAGAGTTTCGGATTTCCCCCATACTAATAGGTGTATGGGGGTGGCCCGCTCTTGTTTTAATTTGCATTTTCCATCCAAAAGATACTCCAGGATGTGGAGTATTTAACAATGGACTAGAGGTATTAGTCAATGGAACTCAACAAGGGAGGAAACATCAGTCTGAGGTATAATAACTGGTTTAGAAGTGAAGTTATCTCTATTTTCGGATGCTCTGATAGCACATCCAAAAATCTCTAAAGAGTCAATGATAAAACTAATTGAAACAATAAAAAGCATTCAGTAAGATATAGCAGGATATAAAATTAATGTACAGAAATTGTTAGCTTTCATATAGAAAAACAACTGCGAGTTAGGGAAATAATAGCACAGAAAACACCACTTATGACGACGTCAGAGGTCGTTTGCTGAGGAACAAAATGAACAGGGGAAGCGCAAAACTTCTATGAAGAAGACGTTAAAACACCCGAAACGCTTCCAAGCAGACCTGGACACACTAAAAACTATGCCCCGGTCTTCCACTGGAGGAATCAACCTCACAAAGGTGTTCGTTATCTCTGTTGACTTACAAATTTAACGTGATTCTAATAAGAATACTTATTCACATTTAAGTGGAGCTAGAGAAGTTGATAGTAAAGACAAATTGACAGTAAATTTTATATAGAAAACAATCGTGCAAGTAGAGCGAGGATAATACAGAAAAGGAAAAATTGCAAGGGGGGACTAGCCCCATCAGACATTAAAACATACTGTAAAGTCCCATTAAACAAAACAGAAGAGTTTTAGGACACATGAATAAAAAAAACAGTGTGAGAGAACAGGAACGCCAAAAAATGATCCTACTACATAAGAAAATTTAGTATGTGATTAACATGGCATCTCAAAATACCAGGGCAAAGGTGGACTTTTTGAAAAATGGTGCTGTAGGGGCGCCTGGGTGGCTCAGTCGGTGAAGCATCTGCCTTTAGCTCAGGCCACGATCCTGGGTCCTGGGATGGAGCCGAGCCCAGCCCAGCATGGAGCTCCCAGCTCAGCAGGGAATCTGCTTCTCTCCCTCCCTCTCCCACTGTGTGTGCTTGTGCTCTCTCTCTTGCTCTCACTCTCAAAGAAATAAATAAGATCTTCGTGAAAATTGGCTAAGGATTTTGGAAAGGATATAATCATAGCTACCTCACAGTAAAATCAAGAATAAACTCCAAATAGATTAGGTATCTAAATGTAAAAACTGAATGACACCAACACTGGAAGAAAACATGGGTGAATTTCTGTTTATCCTATATATACAGCTAAGTCTTCTAGAGATGGCTCAAAATCCAGAGGCAACAAGAAAAATTACTGAGAACTTTGGCTATGTACATATTAAAAAACTGTTTCACAGCAACCAACCAACCAACACCCACCATAAATAAATCAAAAGGTGACTGCCAGACTGGGAGCGAATGTTTCCACCATATGTCATATATAAAGAGTCAATATCCCTAATATATGTGAACATCTCAAAATCAAGGGGGGAAGACCCTCAAAATCTTGACTGAACAAATGAAGAAAAGACAGGAACAAAAAATTAACAAAAACAGATGTAAAAATGGCCCTGAAACGGGTGAGAGGATGTCCATTCTCACTCCTCTTTGGGGAAGGTCAAATTCAAGCCATGCCAAGAAGCAATCTACCGCCTAGAAGACTGGCAAAAATTTATTAAAATGACAACTCATGATGTTAGTGATGCTACAGTAAAATGGAGATCCTCAAACACTGCTGATTAGCATGTGAGCTGATAACATTCTGTGGGAGGAATATTTGGTAATATCCAATAAAAGTACAAATATACTTACTATTTGACATAGCAATTCTACTTTGGGGAAGTTACCCTGAAGATCTATCTCCAAGAATAACAAAAATATGCACAAGGATATACCTGTCAGCATTATTTGTAATCATAATATATTGAGAACAATCTGAATTCCCATGCAGAGAAGAGTGATTGGATAAATTATGCTAATCCATATATTGCAATATGATACAGCTGTAAAAAAGGACAAGAAAGGCTTCTGTAAAAAGATAAGAAATGATTTCCAAAATATTGTACATAAAAATTAAGTATAGAAGATTATCTATAATGTGCTGTATTTTGTGTAAGAAAGGTAAAGAAAATTACACACACACACACACACACACACACACAGATACACTCATTTGACAAAAAGAAAGACAGGAAGAATAAACCAAAACGAATGAGGTCATTTATGTAGAGAGAGTGGGTCAAAATATATGGACAATTAGAATGGGGAAGATGGAACGGGAAGTGAAATTTCTCTAAGTATAATTTTTTGCATGATGCTGACTTTTAGATCTTGGTTGGTATTTCATAGAATCTACAATAATGACATTAATAAAACAAATCCACAAGGATAAAGATCGGGGCCCCAAATGGAATACAAACAGAATCAAATAAACATAGCTGTCTTATAAGACATTCACATAACCTTAATGAAGAGCTTTTCTAACTTTGGGAAAAAATACTATGAATGTATTTCTAGCGGCAAGGACAAAAATGACCTTGCACAGACACTGTACAGTAGTTAATAGGTTTGTTGTTGTTGTTTTTAATTTTACTTTTAAGTAGTCGTTACACTGAATCTGGGACTTGAACTCCCAACCCCAAGATCAAGATTCACATGCTCCACCGACTGAGCCAGCCAGTGCCCCATGTTTGTTTTTCACAGACGTATATGCTATCAATTTTCAAATTACTTCAAATGTATTCTAGAATTGAGCAAATAAGTAAAAATATTGTATACAAAGCGTGATCTATTTCTCACTGTCAAAGAAAGGAGCTATAAATAAAGAAGGGATGAACCTGTGATATTTGAGTAGATTTGGTGGTTTCAGTATGACCTCGTAGTCCTTAATAAATTCACAGAGAAATATAGAAATTGATAGATATATGCATAAATACATACATATCTCTGACCATCGAGGCAGCCTACTAACAATGACACCCTGCTATCAGTGAACACAATTAGCTCCTGGGTCTTGGGTCCTAATTACAGTGAACCAGCAAAAGGAATGAGGGATTCATGGTGAAATGGTTGAGTCCAGGGCGTGGGCAGGAAAGTAAAACCTGAGCCTGAAACATCTTGCAGTACCAAATAATAAGGAAGTGCATACAAAGTGACAAGGACATGAAAGCCAGGCTGAGGGGGCTCTCAGTGGCCCAATCCGGGACAATGCAAGCAATAAAGTAAATAATAATAATGTTTGTTAGTTTGTTTTGTTTTTGTAGATTCCACATGTAAGTGAACATTCCCACCAAGGAGATAAATCAACACCAGGTGCTTCCTCATATGATGCACCGAGAAGGATACAACATCATTTATGTGGTACTCCTGCCAAGAATTCATAAGGTGAACATAACTGTAAGGAAACCTCATACAAACCCAAAATTTGGGGCTTTCCACAAAATAGCTGGCTTGTAGTCTCCAAATATGCTAAAGTCATTAAATACAAATAAAGGGGTGACTGGGTGGCTCAGGTGGTTAAGCATCTGCCTCTGGCTCAGGTGATCTCAGGGTCCTGGGATGGAGCCACATTGGGCTTCCTGCTCAACAGGGATTCTATTTCTCCCTCTCCCTGTGCCCCTCCCCCCGCTCATGCTCTCGCTCTCTCTCTCAAATAAATAAATACAATTTTTAAAAAAACGTATATGAAGACCGAAGACCTAAGTAAGAACAAAGAAACTAAGGAGCCATGAAAACTAAATACAATGTCTAATCCTAGATTGGATTCTAGACTAGAAAAAGATAACTAGTAAGATAACTGGTGACCTTTGAATAATGGTCAGACATTACTGTAGATTTTATTATCGCATTGCAACAATGCTAGTTTTCTGATTTTGACAACTGTACTATGATTTTGCAAGATGTGAGCATTTGGGAATTGGGGTGATGTATACATAGTTAAATTTTGGACTATAATTATAACATTTTTGTAAGTGTGAAAGATTAAAAATTTATATATTTCATTAACCCAACAAAAAGCAGGACAGGAAAAACAGGAACAAAAGCCATGTGATACATAAAAAAGAAACAGCAAAGTGGTAGGCAAAAGTATAATCATATCCATAGATATTAAATGTAAGTGGACTTAAAAATCCAATTAAAATTCAGACTGTCAGGAGGCACCTGGTCAGTCAATCAATTAGGTGTCTGACTCGATTTTGGCTCAGGTCATAATCTCAGGGCTGTGGGATCAAGCCCCGCTGCTTGAGATTCTCTCTCCATCTTCCTCTGCCCCTCCATCTCCAATCAAATAATAAATAAAATCTTAAAGTTCAGATTGTCAGACTGCATAAAAGAATAATATCCAACTATATGATTTTTCTAAGAGATGGACTTTAAATATAAAAATGGAGGTCAAACCTAAAATGATTTCTGTATATATTTTGGATAATAACCCTGTCTCAGATATGTCATTTATAAATATCTTCTCCCATTCTGTAAGTTGCCTTTTCATTTTGTTGGTTGTTTCCTTTACTGTGCAGAAGCTTTTTATCTCGATGAAGCCCCAGTAGTTCATTTTTGCTTTTGTTTCCCTTGCCTTTCGAGACCTGTCAAATAAGAAGTTGGTATGGTCGAGGTCAAAGAGATTGTTGCCTGTGCTCTCCTCTAGGAGTTTGATGGTTTCCTGAATCACATTTAGGTCTTTCGTCCATTTTGAATTTGTTTATGTGTATGGTGTAAAAATGTGGTCCAGTGTCATTCTTTTGCTTGTTGCTGTCTACTTATCCCAACTTACAAAACTCAACACCCAAGAAATAAAAAATCCTTTTAAAAAAGGGTGCAGAAGAAACAAACAGACCTTTTTCCAAAGAAGATATACAGATGGCCAACAGACACATGAAAAGATGCTCAACATCACAGATATACAAATCAAAACCACGATGAGATACCACCTAACAACTGTCAGAATGGCTAAAATTAACAAATGTAGGGAACAACACGTGTTGGTGAGGATGGATGTGAAGAAAATGGAACCCTCTTACACTGTTGGTGGGAATGCAAACTGGTGCAGCCACTCTGGAAAACAGTATGGGGATTCTTCAAGACGTTAAAAATAAAACTACTGTACAATCTAGCAATTGCACTAGTAGATATTTACCCAAAGGATAAAAAATTACTAATTTGAAGGTACACATGCACGCTGGTGTTTGTAACAGTACTATCAACAATAGCCAAATTATGGAAAAAGCCCAAATGTCCAATGACAGATGAATGGATAAAGATGTGGTGAATATATATAAATATATATACAATGGAATATTACTCAGCCATAAAAAGAATGATATCTTGCCATTTGCAATGATGTGGATGGAACTAGAGTATATTATGCTAAGTGAAATAAGTCAGAGAAAGACAAATACCACATGATTTCACTCATATGTGGAATTTAAGAAACAAAACAGACGAACATGGGGAAAAAAAGAGACACAAACCAGAAAACAGTTTCTCTTAACTATAGAGAACAAACTGATGCATACTGGAGGGCAGGTGGGTAGGGGGCATGAGCTAAATGGATGACGGGCATTAAGGAGGGCACTTGTTGTGAGGAGCACTGGGTGTTGTATATAAGGGAGGAATCACTAAATTCTGCACCTGAAACTAATATTACTCTATATAACTAATTAGAATTTAAATAAAAACTCGAAAAAAAATAAGCCTATGGAAAAATACAACCTGAAATGATTTAAAAAGATGTAGCAGGCACAAAGTAAGAACAAGAAACCTGGAGTGATAATATTCGTGTAAGACAAAGCAGACTTTAGGACAAATTGACCTTGATGGAACTCTTTGCCAAACAACAGCAGAATGAGCACAGTTCAAGCGTGCACAGAATATTGACCAAGATAGACCATGTTATTTCAAAGGATTCCAATGATACAGAGAATATGTTTTCTAACCACAGAAGAATTGAGTTAAAAATCAATAATAATACCTAAAAAATCCTCAAGTAACTGTACATTAACAAAACAAATGCTTCTAAATCACTCTTCAGTCAAAGAAATCAAAAGGGATATTACAAAGTATGCTTAACTGAAAAAAGAGAAAACAGAAAAAAGATAACATTAAAATGTATGGGTTTGTAGCTAAAGCAATGTCTAGAGAGAAATTAGTTTGAGTGCCTGTATTAGAACCAAAACAAATTCCAGCTTTTCATCATACGAATGTAGATAAAGTAGATCACATAAATCCAAAGTAGAAGGAAAGGCTATAATGAACTAAAAAGAAGTAAAAAGGAAAAAAAGTAACAAAACCAAGATTTGTTTCCTTGAGAGATCAATAAAATTGATTGCCCCCTAGCAGGCTGGCTGCAGAAGAAAAGAAAGAAAACAGAAATTTCCAATATCCAGAGTGAATGATGGGATATCACTATATATATCCTACATGTATCAAAAGTATGATAAAGAAATATTATAAAGAAGTTTATGCCAATTATTTTAACAACTTAGATGAAATGAAAACACTTCTTGAAACACACAAATTATCAAAACTGTGAAAAATGACACAGAAAGTCTAAATGCCCCTATAGCTATTAAATAAATAGAATAATTTGTTCACAACCTTCCCACAAAGAATACTACAGACCCAGAGGGTTTCACTGTTGGATTCTAACACATAACGGAGAAATAGTACCAATCTTAGACAAACACATTCAGAAAACAGAGGAGAAAATACCTGGCAACTCATTTTACAAGGCCAGCATAACCGTGATACCAAAACCGAAGAAAAAATTACAGTGAAAGAAATGACCAAACAATATCATCTGAATATAGATGAAAAAAAACAAAAAAACCCACAAGCAAATCAAATCCGGAAATACAATGATAGTATTTTATGACCAAGTACAGTTCATCCCCAGGAATGCACAAATGGTTTCATATTAGAAAATCATCTGGGGCACCTGGGTGGCTTAGTCATTAAGCATCTGCCTTCAGCTCAGGTCATGATCCTGGGGTCCTGGGATCAAGCCCCACATCGGGCTCCCTGCTCAGGGGGGAGTCTGCTTCTCCCTCTCCCACTCCCCCTGCTTGTGTTCCCTCTCCACTGTGTCTCTCTCTGTCAAATAAATAAATAAAATCTTAAAAAAAAGAGAAAATCAATCAATGTGATTATATCAGAAGAATAAAGGAGAAAGTCATTTGATCATTTACATACATGTAAAAAGCATGATTTGACAAAATTCAATTCTGTTCACGACACAAAATTCCAGCAAACTAGGAATAGAAGGGAATTAATTCAGATCGATAAAAAGCATCTACAAAAGACAAACAAAAAGACTACAGTTGTTATCACGCTTAATGATGAAAGGGCATACACATTTTCCTTGGATTAAAAACAAAGATGCCATTGGAATCTCCACTACTGATTACATATATAATGTGACTTTAAGTTTGCTGATTTTGATGATGGTACTGTTGTTTATATAAGACATTGTCATTATTCTTAGGAAATATACACTGAAATATTTAGGTCAAATGGGCACAATATGTATAGCTTAATGTCGAATGATTCACTGAAAGTGTAAAGAGGCAGAGAAGGAGATGGAGAGGCAATGATAATGCACCTGGGGTGAAAATGTAAAGAATTGGTAAATGTTGGTAAAGTGTAGAGCAAGAGTCTTTCTTTTTTTTTTTTTTTTTAAAGATTTTATTTATTTATTTCAGAGAGAGAGAATGAGAGATAGAAAGCACGAGAGGGAAGAGGGTCAGAGGGAGAAGCAGACTCCCCGCCGAGCAGGAAGCCCGATGTGGGACTCGATCCCGGGACTCCAGGATCATGACCTGAGCCGAAGGCAGTCGCTTAACCAACTGAGCCACCCAGGCGCCCCGAGCAAGAGTCTTTCTAAAGTTATTGCCACTTATCTATGTGGTTTGCAATATATTAAAATAAAAAGTTAATGAATTCAGTTCTTAGTAGAGCGTCTGGTCTAGTGAGGCCAGTTAATAAGTGATGGGCATCATTATGAATAATGGAGAAGTGAATTAATTTGAATAGCAGTAGAAACAAGAAAGGGTAAAACTAGTTGATTTGCCAATATGATAACTCTGAACCAAATATATTAAATGTAACGAATTTTTCCAAAATGTTTACATGGCTACCACACCAATAATCAGCTTAGTGAATTTTATTCAGACATGGAAATCTCTAAAATCTTAGAATAATTTTTAAATTTTAATATATTTTTAAAGATTTTATTTATTTATTTGAGAGAGAGAGAATGAGAGAGAGAGAGCATGAGATGAGGGAGGGTCAGAGGGAGAAGCAGACTCTCAGCTGAGCAGGGAGCTGGATGCGAGACTCCATCCTGGGACTCCAGAATCATGACCTGAGCAGAAAGCAGTCGCTTAACCAACTGAGCCACCCAGGCACCCTTCACTCTAATATTTTTAATACAAAGAAAGACCTGGTGCTATAAAGAATAAAAAAATAATTTGCTGACAAAAAATGAGGCAGTTGCTTGACATAACCAACATAAATGTGCGGTAAGAATGCACTATTTTTTACATGATTTGGGTCAGTTCACAAATCCTATTATTTCCTGGGAGAACACCACTTGAGCACTTAATGATTTTAATTTTTGCTACGTCTTTGCTCAGTAATGGATTCTTCCTAGATATTCACTAATATTTGGTAATAACAACTGTGGCAAAACAATAAAATGTTCATGCCAACTTTTTATCAGAAAAGCAAGAGCAGAGTCTGAGAATAGGTAAGTCTGACATTGAATTTCTAAGTTGGTATTAACCATGATTTCAGGTAGGAGCCTTGTCCATGAAGCATTTAGGATTTACACTAAACTGCTTCCCGTCTTTGCCTAGAACTTCCCCAAAATTCCAATTATTCCATTTTTTATAATTGAGGATGGGCAGGTAATCACGTCGTTGGGCCCTTTGCTATATACCAGGCACTGTACAAAGGCACTTTAAATCAATAAGAGCCTTTTCTCATTAAACGCTCCCAACAGCCCTATAACGTATTATTATCATGGGCTTTTTAAAAAAGATTTTATTTATTTATTTGACAGAGAGAGAGAGAGAGAG
Source organism: Callorhinus ursinus (assembly GCF_003265705.2). Lineage (NCBI taxonomy): Eukaryota > Metazoa > Chordata > Mammalia > Carnivora > Otariidae > Callorhinus > Callorhinus ursinus. The sequence continues at coordinate 5,630,107 of NW_027397126.1, forward strand.
AGAGAGAGAGAGAGCACGAGCGGGGGGAAAGGGGGAGGGGCAGAGAGGGAGAGCGAGCCCAGTGCAGGGCTCGATCCCAGGACCCTGGGATCATGACCTGAGCCGAAGGCAGATGTTTAACTGACTGAGCCACCCAGGGGCCCCATCTATAAAGTACTGTGATCTCTACTTTCTCTGAGGAATCTGAGATCAGGGAAGTTCAGTGACTTGTTTCAAATCAAATAGCGACTATGTCCATATTGCTTCAAACACATCACGTTGTCTTGGTGCTGCCACTTCTATCACTTCAATTTCTTTACCTACAAAACTAAAAGGAAACCATGATTTTGCATATCATCGAACTGCACAGATTATGAAATGATGATGCAGTGCTTTAATGTGAATCTTGAATCCATCCAGAATGTTGGTGATTTAATCTCCTGCCTCATATCTTCGCTTGAACTAAGTGAATATGGTGAATAAGCATATATTAGTAGAAAAGTATATTTCGTGGGGCATCTGGGTGGCTCGGTCATTGGGCATCTACCTTCGACTCAAGTCACGATCCCAGGGTCCTGGGATGGAGTCCGGCATCGAGCTCCCTGCTCAGCGGGAAGCCTGCTTCTCCCTCTCCCACTCCCTGTCTCTGTCTGTGAAATAAATAAATAAAATCTTTTTTTTCCCCAATATTTCAAAATGTTGTGTTTTCAAAATATTTGATCTTATTATTACATGAAATTTAACAAAATCTATAATTGGTCAACAGTTGTAGATTTTTCTCTCACTTGGGCAAAATGAAAGTTGAAATGTTTCTTTATGAAAACATTGCTCTATACAGTTTACCAATCTCAGTTTTTCTTTGGAGAAATGGATCATTAAGTGCCCACTCTATGAAACACCAATATGTACCCCATTATGGGAACAATTCACACTGTAAAATCCAACAAATATTTCAACTCAAATTGGAAAATGAATGAAGTCCAAAATGTACTTGAAAACAGAAATTAAGGTCGGCATAGTAGCAAATGAGGTTTAGAACGGTTGTCTGGAATCAATAGAGCTGCTCTACAGAGAAGTATGCCTTTAATACTATATGTAAAGAAACAGAAATACTGCATTTAAGTGAGAACTGTAGTGCAAGCATGTGGGATCTCAAGGAATATTCTGCCCACCCTTCTTTCCATTGTTAGGATGGGGTAATACAGGGGGAAATGTGAAAGTTATGTATGGTAGAGTTATTTTCCCCATTCATTCCATGTGCATCCTTTGCACTCCTCCTAAAACAAAGTGACACCAGCTAGACTATATTCTTAAAAAAAAAAAAAACAAAAAACCCTCAACCTTTTAGTAAGCCATAGCATGCGTAACACAAAGCACAAAAATCACAATTGTACACACTGATAAAATTTTACAAATGACCACAACCTACGCTACTCCTTTTGTGCCCTCTAAGATCCAAGTTACTACCCACTCCTGTCCCTCCTCAAGGCAAAATATCTTGACTTCTAACAGTGTTAAGTTTGCTTTGTATGTCTTTGGTAAATGGAAGAAAAGAATACATACTTTTGTGTCTGGCTACTCTCGCTCCACATGCTTGTGAGATTCATCCATATTGCTGTAGGTAATTCTAAGTCGTGTATTCACTCGTTGCTGTGTAACACCCATTCCGTTGTGTGATCATGGCACAGTATATTTCTCCTTTCTACTCTCGGTTTCTTGGGACGAATCACAAGGGGTGCCGCTACGGACAGTCTTTTACATGCTTTTTAGTGATGATCAGCACTTACTTCATTTTTGACATATACCCAGAAATGGAATTGAGTTATAGTGTGTACAAGTGTTCAGCTTTTTTTTTTTACAAGTGTTCAGATTTATGAGATCCTGCCAAGCACTGTTTTCCAAAGTATCCCTGTCAATTTATAACCCAACCAACTGTGTCTGAGAATTCCTGAGCCGAAGGCAGACACTTCACCTACTGAGCCACCCAGACATCCCCATGGAACTTGTTCTTGTTTTTTCTTTAGTGATATTAAAATTTTCTTAATGCAAATGTTAATTGGCTCAACTTTCCTAGGAATTCATTTAGCAATATATCAAATACCTTATAATTTTTGTATCTATTGAGGCTTCCAATGTTCCCTGGAGGGACTTTTCTTAAAATAATAGCCCCAAATGAGGACAGTGCTTTCTACAGAAAAATGCCCACTGTGACCTTATTTATAATAAAGAAAAAAATGGAAGCAGTCTAAATATCTAGCAGTGCCAAAGGCTGATACAGTACTGGTATTAGTAATAATAATATAAATTCACCATACCTTGATGGTTTCCTCATATATTAGTCACTATTAAGCATAGTATACATATACATACATATATGCGTATAAAAAGGCTTGCAAATACTTCTTTTTTTAAAAAAAAGATTTTATTTTTAAGTAATGTATAACGTGGGACTCAAACACACAACCCCCGAGATCAAGAGTCGCAGGCTCTACGAACTGAAACAGCCAGGCACCCCTGGAAATACTTCTTTTTTCTTTTTTTTTTTTAAAGATTTTATTTATTTATTTGAGAGAGAGAGTGAGAGAGAGAGAGCAGGAGTAGTGGGGGGGGGGGGGAGGGGGCAGAGGAAGAGGGTGAAACAGGCTCTTCACCGAGCAGGAAGCCCGATGCGGGGCTCAATCCCAGGACCCTGGAATCATGACCTGAGCTAAAGATAGACGCTTAACTGACTGAGCCATCCAGGTGTCCCTGGAAATAACTTCTTTATAGCAGCTTTACTCATAATAGCCAAACCTGGAAGAAATTCAAAGGTCCATTAACAGATGAAGATATGAACAAATTTGGGTATATCTATACAGAAACAGGAACAAACTATTGGCATCACAACTACATTGATAAATCTCAAAAACATGCTGAAAGAAGCCTGACACAAAAGAGTTTATACTATACAATCGCATTTATATGAAAATCTAGAAGAGACAACGTTAACCTATTGTACCATAAAGTAGATTGGTGGTTGCCTAGGGCTGGAGATGAGGGAGATTGAATTCAATGGGGCATGAGGGAACTTTCTGGGGGGATGGAAATTTTCTATACTTTGGTAGCGGTGTGATTTTTCAGATGTATACAGTTGGTAAAACATTGGAATATACAGCTGAAGTGGGCCCATTTTATTGTGAGTAAATTATGTTACAAAAATTAAGAGTGACACATAAGAGACATAAAAACCAGTCTTTTCACCTCGCTGTTCTGTTACCTGAAAGAAATGTACAGCTTCCGAAGGGAAACTGTTCTTCCTCTCCTCACCTATCTATTCTACAGCTGGTTCATTTTATTAAAAATCTTGGAACAGCTGGGCCCTGAGAGGATTTTTTGTAATGTGTGGATGCTCCGTTACATCAAATTAGATTGTTTTGAAAAATAAAGCACTGCAGTCATGTGTAACTCAAAGGCTATTTCCTAACACCAAAGGCTATTCCCTGATACCAGAGGCAGTTTTCAATGGTCTGCAAGGTGATTTTGTTTCGTAGCCTCTATTCATATTAGGAGTTTTACTTCTGTTCTAGAGCTGATGAAGCCGAATATGTGCCTGAGCTTTGGGGGTTTGGGTTCTCATTTGGATGTCATAGGAGAAAGCTTATTTCACCAATTAAAAAATTTAAAAAACAAAACAAAACAAAAACAAAGAGAGTCCAAGTTCTTGCTTAGCAAAATGCCCAGAATGTGTTTGAAACTGTCTCAACAGAGTCTTTTGATTATTTAAAGGATATATGCTTGGAGAGGCTCTGGAAATCATTCAGTAAGAGATGCATAATACTTACAAAGAGTAGGTATTAACAGTAAGGATAGGGGCACCTTCCTTCTCTCCTCAGACTCACTAGTAATCCTTTTTTCTCTTACCGGATAGAAATATTGCAGCAAGCAAACAACAGTGAGCATGTTTGCTTATGCTACCACGATTCTAGCTATAAAGTTATTTTCATTCTACCTAGTTTTTATTTCTCTCGATGCTGGAAGAATGACAGTGAGTGTCAAAAAACTTCGTTCACAGCTTTCTACACGTGTCCTCCTGGTTCAGATATTCAGAAATCTTAGGGAAAGAAAATAGGTATTGCATTCTAAGTAGCTATACCAGAAAAAAAAATGATGAGAAGGTCTCTAGGGAATAGCCCTCACAAGATAGCCCTGTGTAGTTGGTACCTTTTGCATTTTTTTAAAAAGACTGTTTTTAAGTAATCTCCACACCCAACGTGGGGCTCAAACCCACAACCCCGAGATCAAGGATCGCATGTTCTACCAACTGAGCCAGCCAAGCGCCCCTGGTACCTTTTGCATTTTGAAGCCTTACATTTTCCTATCAGACTACCAGAAATCTGTTACCATAAAGCAGGGATATACTTAACAGTAATACTTCTACTTGATATAAGGTCTTTCACATATGGATATAGTCTGCCCTATGAATGCGCACACACGTAGGCATGCACATATGCATGAGCGCCCATTAAACCTGCACCTATGCCTATTGCAGAAATAATATTCCATCTTAGTTTATTATTCCTTTTAGAAGACTTATTATTGAGTGCACTTTGGGTTTCCGTACTTAAGAGGTTGTTGGATATAAGGAATTTTCAGCGGTTTTTGTTGAAATAATGCAGTTTGGTAGAACCAACTCATCTTCGATCTGCTTATGTCATGCCCCAAAATAGGAAATATGCTCTTGAAACAGTAAACATAATGCTATGCATAGTGTAGGCAGTCTACGAGTCTAATAGCCATTTACTGGGCATCTGTTAATGTTCAAGCAAAGACAAATATGACATGATAGTTGTTTTCCAAGGGCTAATGGAGGAGAGATTTCTTGAGGAAATATAGAGAATTCAGGGTTTCCTGAAAAATACATAACGATACTAACAGATCTGTATTGTCTCAGATTAAGTAGGAGTCTTAGAGAGTATGCAGGGTACCCTTCTGCAGCAGCCCCGAGGAGTGTTCACACAGGTGCTTCTCGAACACATGTAGCGACTAAGAACTTGCTAACTCTTAAAATAGCTCATTCCATCATTGGCCAGCTGTCTGTTAGAAAAGATTTTTTCTCATATCAACTCAAAATCTATTGCTCAGTGACTTCTACACACGAGTCCCAGTTATTCCCTCAGGGGCAATAAGAAATATAAATCTAAGTATATTTTCTCTTTGAAAATATTATTCACTTTAAGCTTTCGCTGTATTGAAATGATAAGAGAAACAATGAATAAACAACCTTTATTCATTGAATCACTATCACTGAGAGAAATCTTAATTTTTATGCTCAAAAAAGTATGCCATTTCCTTTCCAGAGACTATGAAAGAGCAAATGTTTTGAACATTTAAAATGTCAAATACTGAGTAAACCCAGTACTTAAGGTATATGGATTTGATTTTTATAAAGGGAAGAAAAGGAAATTGAGGAAAATAGCATTTATTGACTATTGGACACTGGGAACTATGCTAACTACTTACACATCTATTAGTAATGACAGACAGTGCTGTGAGGTGCTATTTTATTTCCATTTTTCAGATGAGCAAAGTAAAGCTCAAATAACTGATATTACTTTTCAATCTGAATTTGTCTTCAGGACTCTCCCTGAGATTTGCTTAGTGCTATGCTCACCTCCATTGTCTGCTTTTGTTCCTTGGTCACAGAGCCTGGCCTGAAAGTTTATTTAGCTCTACTGGTGAACAAATGTCCTCCTTGCCCTTTATCAGAGTCACTGGCTGCCTGAACTCCAACAGCAAGTTGTGTCTGAAATTGCTGGTGCTTTCGTGTGACAAGGTCAATGTCACAGTCACTCATTCTCACCAAGCTATAGTTTTCTCTGTCATCTTCAGGAGGGTGGACTAGCTTGAAAAGCTGGGCTCCTATGCTAAGTCCTATTTGGAAGGTTGAACTACTTTGATGGAGCCCTAACTGGCTCTTGTTAACCTCTTTTCTCTGGACAGCAGGCCTAATCCCTGATGTCACTAGTTGCTTTCTGGGGAATATATCTCCAAATATGTTGATCACCCATAATCACAAAGCTGTTAACCATGTGACTATATCCATTTAATCAGTAATTAAATAAACATGTAACCGAGTATCTACTATGCGAGGACTGGGGATGGAGATATAAATTTAGGAGCTCTTAGTCTATTGAAGTGAGGGCAGTAGCACCCATATCAATCATCTGTTCCAGAATTAGGGGGAGAAGACAATTCAGCAGGTAGCTGGGAGAAGGGTCAAGGATGACCCCCTAGAGGAGATGATACTTCTAATGGAGTCTAAACATTAAATACAGCTCATTTAGATAAAGGGAGGGTGTGAAAGATATTTGAGAAGAGAGAAACTGTACCTACACAGCCCCCCAGCAGGAAATTTGGGTAATGCTTGGAACATATAGTGGTGGGGAGGAAATGTGAGGGATGATGGAGAAGTAGGCAGGTGCCAAGTGACACAGGACCTTGTTCCCACGCTCAGGAGTTTGGACTTGGTGCACTGGCACCACGTGGAAATACCTCCTTTCCCATTTTTATCATTGGCCTAGAAACCCTTGGACTTCACATCTAGAATTCTAGGTTTACTGCCAGGGCATGCTTTCCAGCCACACTCCTCACGGCTATGCTCCACTCTACTATACTCTGGAGACCTAGCTCTCTCCTTGTCTGCGTTTATCACTGTTGGTGAGCTACGGGCACACCATCCAGCAGTTCGGGGCTGCCTGACTCAGGAAAGATCTTGGAAGGTCTGCCTGTTTATAATTGTTAAATGTACTCTGCGATGTGTGTAGAAGGGATGAAAAAGTTTAATTTTTCAGAGACTCATAGGTTCCAAAAGATATTTTTTACAGATAACTTGACTTACAGATTTTTTTCTTAAATTTTTTTTTAAGGATTTTATTTATTTATTTGAGAGAGAGAGAATGAGAGACAGCATGAGAGGGAGGAGAGTCAGAGGGAGAAGCAGACTCCCTGCTGAGCAGGGAGCCCGATGTGGGACTCGATCCCGGGACTCCAGGATCATGACCTGAGCCGAAGGCAGTCGCTTAACCAACTGAGCCACCCAGGCGCCCTTGACTTACAGATTTTATACGTTTGCATTTTGAGGAAAAAATTTCTTCTAGCTCAGAGTAACTGCACAGGCTAACAAGTTCAGTGTGTGTGTGTGTGTGTGTGTGTGTGTGTGTGTGTGCACATTTTAATTTTTCTGGACAGCAAGGAAAACAAATCTAGGCTTTCTGGGTTTCAGCACAACAAACCTGGCAAGCCTTCTGGTTGGGTCTGGCTAGGGGACTGGCGTTGAGGAGAGCTCCGTGTTACAGTGTACTGGCGTTGAGGAGAGCTCTGTGTTACAGTGTATCCAAGGCTGAATCCAACTCACCACTGCATTTAGGAGATAAGTAAGCCCGTTAAAAACTGCCTGAGCCATCAATTCAAAGGAGTGGTGGTGAGATAGATTTGGGTCATTAACATGATTTGAAATACTCTCTAACATTTCAGTTATTTAGTTCCCTGGTAATGATCCCCTGGCATTCCATAGAAACAGGCACGGCAGAAAGCCTCGCGTTTGGGGAACAATCTGTGAATCTGTTAAGTTATTCATAGCCACACCACTCTGAAGCCCACTTTCTGCAGCAATCTTATTTACTGTATATTATGACGTTTAGTAAGAAGAGGAAATCTAGCTACTTGGTGGTGTTAATGTTGGTGTTAAGTTTTTAAATGGAAAACATCCAATTTCCATGTGTTTCATCAAAAGTACCATACAAAGGTACTTCTCTCACTCCTGTTTCTGGAACTCCAGGGTTGAGGGGAGAGCTTCACCTAGAAGGAAGGAAGACAGAAACATAACAATAAAACCCACACAGTGTTTTGCCGACTTTTAAAATGATACGATTTCAAGATTTGGTAGATGGAGAGGTAAGGAGTTAAAAGACTGTCCATGCCCAGGACTCCTAAGACCGGCCACCTAAGAAGTTCCTCATGCTCCAACCCTGAAATGTTACTTAGCCCAGAAAATACAGTGTGAATCCCTCCCATAACTTGCTGCCCCTAAAAGCTGAGCCTACTTGATCCCGGGATTATAGTTCAGGATCATGGATGACCCAAGGCTTAGGTGGGAGGAACAGAAAGAGTCTGGGGTCAGGAGCCCACTAGGTAAGTGTCTACTACATCATGTGTCTGAACCCCCACCGACCTGCTTACCCCAATTCCCAGTGCTTACATAGTTAGAGCCATTATTGTTCCAAAAAGGATTTATAGCCTTAATCAAAAGTACCTACAAGATAACAATTTAAACCATACAACTTAGTATGTTGTACAAATTAATAAGTTTAGTTCATGTTGTAGACATGAAAAAATTCATACATACATACATACATATTTAATCAAAGCTCTGGAAGATACAGCCCCCATTAGAAGTTATCTTTAGTTAGAGGGACTATGAGTTATTTTACACCTACTCGACTCTATTTTATAATATTTTGTGCAATGAACAGGTATTACTTTTGAAAATACAACTGAAAAAAATCAGTGCAAAGAAAAAGCCAGGATTGAGGTTAGCGCCCAAAGTAAAGTTACTTTACTTTACTACACAGGAGAACCCACTATAACCTGTGAAGTTAGGGACTTGAGACCTGAAGAATGGTAAAGTCAAGTTACTATGAACTTGAATTCTTCATCTGACAAATATTTTTGTCATCTACCATTTGCTAAGAATTGAAGTGTAGAGAGTTAAAGAAGATAAATACTTTTGCTGTCTTCAAAGAACTTTCTCTAGTGGAAGAGGCAGATATTAATCAAATAATAATACAATTAAGTGAAAATGTGTATCTGTGATAAGTGATATGGAAGAATGTGTGCTTATGCAAACATATAATTAAAAAAGTAGCTTGTTTGGTTTGGAAATTATGTTGTCCAATGATTGATTCATTGAATACCACACTTTGCTATTTGTGACCACTTTATTTGCCTCTGAGCTTCCTAGTGGCCAAAGCAACCAAGAAATATGATTGCCTGCATGATTCATTCCCAGGAGAAGTAGAACTGTTTATTTTCAGGACTAAGACAAAGTTTCCATAAGGGACCTTGAAAAGAGGACACTCTTCAACAGCCTTAACAACATCTCTACAGTAAGTAGGAGTCTACTGCCAATCACGAGGGATTGGGTTCTTGTCTTTCATTCTCAGAGTTTCTTTTCCAAAATCTCACTGGTTTGATGATTATGTAAGAAATCTGAGGATCACTGTTCCTCCAACTTCATTTCCACTACTTCCATTCTATATGGACATTAGCCCATTATGTGGTGCTTCCTCCCTAGGTAGGTGCTTTGTTTAGACCTCCTTTTAGGATTTGAGTTTTAGCATTCTGGCAGAATGCTTTCATCCCTAGACTTGCTGGCCCCAGGTTAAAACATGTATCTCAAGCAGGTTCTTAATGAGACCTAATAAAACAATAGTAAGGACAATAGTCATTCTCATTAATGAGCATGTACTAGGCAACAGCCCCCATGCTTATCACTTTAAATACAATATTTAATCCTACTATAAACCTGTAAGGTAGAAAATTAGTCTTGTCCCTATTGTTAGGATGAGGAAATTGAGACAGAAAAATGGAAAAGTAACTTGCTTAAGGTTACACATCTATTACACGGTCAACCTGAGCTGTGAACCAAAGATTATACACCAAATTACCTAGCTCTCTCCAGGGCCTGTCATTATTGATAATAGGCCAATGCCTATTTTCCATGTAAGGCCCTCCCTGGACTGGCTCAGCCCTTATCCTCTGCAATTATTCACACACTAATTCATTCATTCATTCACTCAACTAATATTTATTAAGGGTGTCTTACAAGCAAAAACTATGCTAACCATTAAGGCTATGACAGTGGGCAACAGAGATATAGACATACTTGCTGACACAGATTCACTAGAGCATGTAATTACAAACTGTGATAAATGCTATGTAGTCTACACAGGAGAACCCACTATAACCTGTGAAGTTAGGGACTTGAGACCTGAAGAATGGATAGTAATTAAATAGGCCAAAGTGTGGCACATGACGGGGAGGGGCAGTTATGGAGTATTTTAAGTGGAAGGAATAATTTGTGCAAAAGCGTTGAGATCGTAAAGAATGTGTCTAGTTGAAGAAATCACATAAAACCAGCACAGTAGGAATAAAGGGACACTGAAGAGAGGAGTATAACATGAGGTAGGAGACGTTGGTAGGGGTCATACTTCTGCTCATGTAAGTACTATGAGTAAGGATTACGGGAGATAGTCTTTTTTTTTTTTTTTAATCAGAAGAGTAATGGAAACCTATGGATTAAGCAGGTGGATACCATATACAGATTTGTTTTGTTTTGTTTTGAAACTGGTAAACAGTAGCAGAAAACATTAGAAAAAAACAGAGACGTGGGAAACTAGTTAGGACAGGCAGCCGAGCAGCTACAGAGGCCCCGACTGTATCTACTTTTTTTTTTTAAGATTTTATTTATTCATTTACATAGAGACAGAGAGAGAGCACAAGCCGAGGGAGCAGCAGAGGGAGAGGGAGAAGCAGGCTCCCCACGAAGCAGAGCCTGGGACACAAGACCCTGGTATCGTGACCGGAGCCAAAGGCAGATGCTTAACTAACTGAGCCACCCAGGTGCTCCTATTCTTCTCTTAATTGAGATATACTTGAAATGTAACACTGGTTAAGTTTAAAGTGTACAACATGTCGTGTCGATTGGAGATGTTTCTATATTGCAACATGATCGCCACTGCAGTGTTAGTTAATACCAGGTCACAAAACTATCATTTCTTTTTTGGTTTTTTGTTTTAAAGATTTTAGTTATTTATTTCACAGACAGAGAGACATTAAGAGAGGAAACACAAGCAGGAGCAGAGGGAGAGGGAGAAGCAGGGTCCCCACTGAGCAGGGAGTCCGAAACGGGGCTCCATCCCAGGACTCCAGGATCATGACCGGAGCTGAAGGCAGATGCCTAAGGACTGAGCCACCCAGGTGCCCCTCATCTCTTTTTTGTGGTGAGAACATTTAGGAACATTAAGTCTCTTGGCAACTTTGAAGTATGTAACACAGTCCTGTTACCTATCATCACTAGGCTGTCCGTGAGCTCTCCAAAACTTCTTCATCTTCCAGTTGCCAATTTGTACCCTATGACCAACATCTCCCCCACCCCCATTCTAAGGCCTGCGTTTTCAGGGTAATATGACAATTGAGCAGGAGTCTACCTGCATACATCCCATTTGAATAACTCAATAGTTTAGACATACCCGTTAGAAAGAAATGGGGTAATTCAGTCAAATAACTAGTTGTTTTGATAGTAATCTGACTACAAATAAACCAAATAGTCACAAACTAGGGTATGCAAAAGTGTAACTTACATGTACAAGTAATGCAACTCAAGCTCCACATCTACATAGAGTGAATGGACAGATCTATTACTTTCTAGCATTTTCATAAACTTTAATTCAGTTATCTGTAAGCCGAACTCAAGTAATAAAACTTATGTCACTATTTCCTAGCTTACATTCAGTAAGTCCTCAGCCCTTAATGGTTAACTTCCCTCCCTCTGCCTTTCTCACTTGTGTGATGGAAGTTGATTAAGTTGTGGTAGTAGGGAGTGTGTGTAGATTATTCTGGCATTGTGGAAGTGGTGTCCGGCCACTGCAAGCTGCAGTCTGAGTCCTCCCATGCTCCTAAATCTCTAGGCACCAGCTCCCATCCTCAGGCACAATGCCCAGTACTCAGTAGGGGTTTACTGAGTGTATTCTTTGGTTAAACCAGAAGGAACATTTTTGAAATCTCACTGTTAGATTATCCACGGATGGGGCGCCTGGGTGGCTCAGTCGTTAAGCGTCTGCCCTCAGCTCAGGTCATGGTCCCAGGGTCCTGGGATGGAACCCTGCCTTGGGCTCCCTGCTCAGCGGGAGGCCTGCTTCTCCCCTGTCCACTCCCCCTGCTTGTGTTCCCTCTCTCACTATGTCTCTCTCTGTCAAATAAATAAATACAATCTTAAAAAAAAAAAAGATTTCCTAAGATTAGTCACAGAAATTTCTTACAGACTGGACAATGTTGTAACCATGCTGTAATATCTTTCTAGAATAATGCTTTATAAATAATGGCGATTCCTACAAATATTTGATGAACAAATTTGAATTAGTTTATTCTCTGAAACTTCCATCAATTATTGTGCAGCTCTTGCTTTATTTGGTACAAAGTTAGGGGGCAGAAGTTAGAAGTAGGGAGGTTTGAATCAACATAATATCTCCATGTACAGTCATCAGATTTGTTTTAGGTCTCTGATTTGCTTATCTTAAGCTTCATTGGGCTGCGAGTTTAGAATGAGGTCACATTGGCTTTCTTTCCTTATTAAACTTTAATGCTCAGTTTATAACATCTCAGCCCTATACTAACTCAAATGTAGGAATCCCCCAAACAAAGTACACTCCATCCTTTCTTGTGAGCTACAAAGCATTATCGTGCATATGCTCACAGCTAATCCCCAGTTTCCTGTTCTCCAGCCTCCTAACTAGAGGCCTCTGTTTAGGACATCACCTGAGAAACTCACCACTGCAGGTATCAGTGTCTTTCTAGAGACATCCTTGGTACCAGGAATGCTTTAATCCCAGTGTTCCTTCACCCGAAGCCTGGGTGATGCTTGATCCTCTGCAGAGCTGGGAAGATTTGCCCTTGTCTTGGTTTGATCTCATCTTGTCACTTGGGCCCTGAAGTGACATTGTTCAAGACTATCTCAGGAATGGTCTCCCTTCAACTGCTGCAAATTTATTTATCCTCACAATTTATGCAACCAGACAAGACAGGTAGTGTTTGCATTTCCTATCTCCATCAACATATATCTTTTTAAGTAAAAACCACAAAGGACATACTTGCCATAGGCACTTGCAGAAAGAATCCATACTGTCTCTAGATATATAAGAGATCGGAGGGAGTTTATTTCCAGAATTCAAATGCACGCCCAGGCTAAATACAGTGAATTTTGGTTAAAAGTCCTTGTTCTTTTCCTTGAATGATTTAGATGATCGTTTTAACATCTCGATAAACTGTTCAGAAATAGAATATCTATGTTAAAAAGTAATATAAACTAATGATTATATTACAAACATGTAAAAATAATAAAAGAACCCCACATATAAGCCAAAAGAGAAAATAGTCCACATTTATTCTTTTAAAGGAAAACAAATGTACAGAACAATAATGCACTTTCACTTACTAAGCGCCAAGTGGGGAATAAACAGGCTATGAGAGACACCAGGGGGGAAGAAACTGCATAATTACCAACTTCAGTAATAATTCTTTTTCAATTATTTTTAAGTTATAATTATTTTTCATTCGTAAAAGATTATAGGAAAATATTGCCACAATGGAATGTGTAATCTATTCATCAGAGGAGACTGTTGAAATTAAAAAGTTTTATCTCAGTAATAATTAGAACTTCTGTACAATAACGTGTCAATAACTTCTAGTTTCTATATAATTTTTTTAAAAAATCTTTTTTCTTTATTTGACAGAGAGAGAGACGGCGAGAGAGGCAACACAAGCAGGGGGAGTGGGAGAGGGAGAAGCAGGCTCCCCGCTGAGCAGGGAGCCCCACATGGGGCTGGATCCCAGGACCCCGGGATCATGACCTGAGCCGAAGGCAGACGCTTAACGACTGAGCCACCCAGGCACTCCTAGTTTCTATATTATGTACCTAGCTTGCCTAATCATGTCTTTTCTCACTGACATCTTGTAAAATTATGAATAAGCAATTTCTAGAGCAGGGATTCCTAAATGTGGTAGCACATTGCAGTCACCTGGGAAACTGTGAAAGAAATCATTGATTTGGGGCTTCACGCCTAGAAATTCTGATTAAATTGATACATGGCGTGGCCTGGCTTTAAGAGACTAACAAGTCACCAGGTGATTCTAAGGGCAATGTTACCACCCAGCTCAGATTTGTGGTGAGGATGAAATTAAATAAACTGTGTAAAGCATTCAGCATCCTGGCACATGGAGTACATGCAATATGGATTAGCAATTCATAATTTTGATTATTATTAAGTTAAATAATCCACGTAGACCATATATCAAAGAACCTGACACACTAAATGTTTGTTGGTACTGTTATGATTATTTAAATTACATAACTTAAACTCTATTTTTTTACTTATAAAATTATATTATTTAAATAAAGTTGAGTTACTTAATCTGCATTGCCTTCTATGGTCACATTACCAAATGTAAGCCCTATGCAGCAGTCGATTTTTAAAGAGCTTAATGAAGAGATAAATCTTTTGCTGCACTTAGAAAATAGACTAGAATGAAACACCTTGTCTTTTTAAAGATGAATTTGGAAAACATCCCAGGCCATCCATCTTCATGTCCAAAGTATAGCTCTGATAAGCTAAGAATTAAAGTAAATCAGAGATATTATATGCTATACAGATGGAAGGGTTAACTTTCTCCTGTTGTCGATAAACAATTGCTTCTTGTACTTACTTTAATGTTGCATAAGAAGTGATATGCGAATGCTAATGCACAAACAAGTGATAGAAAGAGAAAGGGAAAGAAATAACAGAAATAATGAAATGAAGAGGGTTGTGTCAAATTCTCATTTGAAAAATACCAGGCTCCAACTGATATGATGTTGGATCAGTGGTGTATGCTTACTTTTATGATTTTTATATTGAAATAATTTTTAAAATGATAGAAAAGTTGCAAAAATAGTACAAAGTTCCCCCATAGAACAATGCTTCACTCAGTTTACCCTAATGTTAACATGTTATATAACCACAGTAGTTATCAAAACCAAGAAATTAACATTAGAATTGCAATGAACTAGCCTGCAGAATTAATTTCGATTTCACCAGCTTTTCCCCTAAAGTCCTTTTTCTTTTTCTGACCTAGGATTCATTGCGGGCTACCACATTTAATAAAGATGTCACATCTCCTTGCTCTCCTCCAATCTGTGACAATTCCTAAATCCTTTGTCTTTTGACCTTACTTTTTTTTTTTTTTTTTTTAAAGATTTGTCAGAAAGAGGGCGGGGGGGGGGAGAGAGAGAGCATAAGCAGGGGGAGCAGCAGAAGGAGAGGTAGGCTCCCCACTGAGAAGGGAGCCTGCAAGTCTCAATCCCAGGACCCTGGGATCATGACCTGAGCCAAAGGAAGACGCTTAACTGACTGAGCCACCCAGGCAACCCTTAGATCTTAATGTTTCTAACCTTAACATTTTGAAATGGTCAGTTGTTTTGTAGAATACCCTTCAGTTTGGGTATATCTGATATTTTCATGTGATTGGAATGTGGTTGTGGATTTTTAGTTAGAATGCTACAGAGGTGAGTTACCCTTCTCAGTATAACAATTCAGGACATAGAAGAGGTGGGTAGGTCTCATTTTTGTTGATGTTAACCTTGATCACTTTGTTAAGGTGGTATCTGATGGACCCAGTCTCTGCCATAAAGTTACAATTATTCCCGTTGTAATTAACAAATATCTTGGGAGTGATACACTGAGACTACATAAATATCCTGTTTCTCCTCAAACTTTTGCTCACCAGCTTATCAACCATTGGTGGATCTTGCTTGCAGCAATTAATAGTGTTAAAATTATTAGTTCATGGTTATTTTCTGTTATTCTCATTCCTTCCACACTTATTAATTGGAATTCTTCAGTAAAAAAGAACCATTCTTATTGAAGAATTAAGCGGGTGAGGGAGATTAAGACTGGCAGATTTTCAGTTATAAAATAAGTGGGTCACAGAGATGAAAAGTACAGCATGGGAAATGTAGTCCATAATATTGTAATAACTTTGTGTGGTGACAGATGATAACTATACTTCCTGTGGTGAGCATTGAGTAATGTACAGAACTGTCAAATCACAAGGTGTGTTGTACACTTGAAACTAATATAACATTGAATGTCAACTCTACTTCAATAAAAATAAAAATAAACAATAAAAAAGAGCTATTGCTCTCCTGCATTGACTGATAATCTACAGGTTTTCACCCAGTATTATAATTACTTATTTTGTTGTTTAAATTGTTTCCACTTTCTCCACTGGGAACTCTTTCAGGTTGATGTCTCTGCCCCTTTGATGTGATGCCTCCTTCTTTGGGCACTTAATTTTTGACACTGCGAAACGTTCCAGAACTATTTTGTATTTTCTCTGACCTCGTCCTAGAATCAGGCACATTTCCAGGTGACTCTGTCTCTTTTAACTGGAGAATGGTATTTAGAAACTATTACCGGGGTATAAGGTGTGCTCACTGCTACTGGGTATCACTGCTCCTAGGCCTTCTCAGTGAGCAGAAATTGGAAATACATATGTTTAACCTATGCCTACATACACATCTATATTTATTTCTCTCTATTTATCTATCTAGACATCTATCATCTAGCTATGTATATGTTAACAAAAACATGCATTCATAATGATATCTCCAATTCGAATCCAACACCATGAGATTCATTCTAGGACTCACTCTTTCCATGTTTGTAGCTTATTTTCTGACAGTGAGAACTTGTTCTCATATTCTACAATATATTTATTTATTTCTTCAGTGCTGGTGCATGCATGCATACAGTAGTTTCAGAATTGTTAACCCATACTTGCATGGGTTATTATTAACCAGTATATTCCAGTTATTAACTGGAGTGTAAGTGTTACATAGAGTTATTTTTGTCTTTACTTATACAGTATTTAATCAAAATATTTTTCCAAAGTAACTTAACTTGAACCCCAAATATGTTTTTCCAAATATTTGCTGATGCGTGAAACTCCTTAGTAGGTAAAGAAACATCATTCTTTCCATAATCAAGATGAAATTTATCAAATATTCCACACCTTCATTTCATCCAATAGTATCTTATGAAGCATTATCTTCCGGCAGGCCATGATATATTTGCATATTTTTGACCATTAAACATTTCTTGAGTTGAAGCCAAAACTTTTCTCTCCAGTTTCTACACATCGGACAAGTTTATAAATTCCATATTTAAATAATACAGAAGTTGACTTATAAGAGTCAATTAATTCTTGTCATTTAATTCTTTAGGGGTACATACTGGGACCATTACATTTTGTGTAAATGTGCATATTAATAAAATAGAAGAAAAAAAAACCCAAAACCAAGAACTTTATTCTGGTTGTAACTGGAAGACATGGCAAACCTTATACTATGATCTTATCTATTTTTTTTACTACTAGTGAACGGGGGACACACAAAACATATGTAATGGTATGAATATGTATATTTACAAAAAAAGGTCTATTATTAATACATGCTCTGTGATACTCCTTTTGTGGAGTAATTCTAGATGGATTATCTTCTTTATAAGAAACTCCTTTGCTAGGTGTCTTCTTCCTGCCTTATCTTCGGCGTTTTTGTTCTCAGAGCTGCCGATAGCAAGATGTCTTCAGGAAATGCCAAAATTGGGCATCCTGCCCCCAACTTCAAAGCCACGGCTGTTATGCCAGATGGCCAGTTCAAAGACCTCAGCCTATCTGACTACAAAGGAAAATACATTGTGTTCTTCTTTTACCCTCTTGACTTCCACTTTGTGTGCCCCACGGAGATCATAGCTTCAGTGACAGGGCAGAAGAATTTAAGAAACTCATCTGTCAAGTGGCTGGTGCTTCTGTGGATTCTCACTTCTGTCACCTGGCATGGATCAACACACCCAAGAAACAGGGAGGACTGGGACCCCTGAACATTCCCTTGGTATCAGACCCCAAGCGTACCATTGCTCAGGACGATGGGGTCCAAAAGGCTGATGAAGGCATCTTGTTCAGGGGCCTCTTTATCATTGATGATAAAGGTATCCTTAGGCAGATCACGGTAAATGACCTTCCTGTAGGCCGCTCTGTGGATGAGACTCTGCGACTGGTTCAGGCCTTCCAGTTTACTGACAAGCATGGGGAAGTGTGCCCAGCTGGCTGGAAGCCTAGCAGTGATACCATCAAGCCTGATGTCCAGAAGGGCAAAGAATATTTCTCTAAGCAGAAGTGAGTGCCGGGTCATTTTAGGGCTGGGCTGCAGTGGGGGGCCATGAAAACAAAATCTCTTTTGTACCATTGTCATGCTCAGAACATAAGACTTTAGACTCTGTGCAGGTGTGGTATGGGGACAGGACAGGCCTTTCCTGCAGGAGTTGGGGAGGTGAGGCTTCCTTCCTCTGGAGAGAAGGGCCCGAGCTGTTATGGGGCAGGCCAACTGTTATGTACAGTAGCAGGGCATCACTTTTTGTCTTTTGTTGTTTCTATTGCACTTGAACTGAGGAAAAAAAAAAGAAACTCCTTTGTTATTACTGAGATCTTTTTCACAAAAGCAGACACTAATAAAGTGAAAGATATGTATCTTGTGTGGATAACTGAAGTCTGTGACCCATAATCTGTTCAGTGCTTTAAAAAAAAGCCGATCTTTTAAAATACAATTATTTTATCAATCAAAGGGTAAAGAACATTTATCATTATTAGTACCATCATCTTTCTTGTAGATTTTCTCAGCTGCTTGAGAGCTAGTTCATATTTATAGATTTTGCTTTCTGCATGATGGCATGGGGCCAAGACAGCAGCTAAATGAGGAAGAAAACTTTCAGAAAGCCAAAAGTGCCTCTGCTTCTGGGCAAGCAGCGGTAGGGTGATATGCAGACTTGGGAGGATTGCCAAAAACCTAAGGCCTCGGAATTCACTCAGCCCCAGTAGACAGTGGGTGTGGCTTGAATTAGGAAGGGGGTTGTCTTTCTTGGTGTTTTTAAAATCCTTTTGTTTCGGGTTACATTCTCTCACTCTACAGCTTAGCTCATAGTGGATGCTCAAAAAGCACTTCCTGAATGAATGAGTGAATGAATGAACGGCTTGTCAAGTATTTGCTGTTAGGGGCCATGGGAAAGATACCAAAACCTGCAGCTCAACAACCATGCTTTCCCAGCTGCCTTTGGGGTCAAATTTAGTAGTGAGTAGGGGCAGAGGTTCCTGAAGAATCTTTCATCCATACTCTGACCAAAGGCCTCATGAGTTCGAAGAGGATGATGAAGCTGAAATTCTTGATAAATCTTCTCAGGATTTGTCTTCAGTAATTGATCATTCCTTCAGGCTATTGATTTTCCTTTTAAAGAAAAATTACTTTCTTTCTCTTTTCAAGTTACTATGAATGAACCGCGGCATTCATCATTGTGAGCAATTCTTACTCCAATTTAATTTAGCTGTCATCCATAAAATATCCCAATCTTAGGAACAGAGTAGGATTATTGTTTGAAATCATTTTCTCATCTTTTGCTATCTCCTGATTTGATCAAAACCAATATAAACTAAATGATTTCAGAGCTTCAGATGGGAAAGTTACCTTCTCATAGGGATATAAACTTGCTTCTTAGCACTAAATAATTCTTTGACAGCAAATAGTACATTGGGATTTAAAAAGGAAAGGAAAACATATAGAAATTTCTGCACATGCATATTCTATTTGCAGCATCTATATACCTTATAACAGTCTATTTTAAGCTGATAACAATTTTAATTGCATCTAAAAATTCTATACTTTTCTTCCCCCACTTTATATTTTTATGTCACAATTCACATTATTTTTAGTGTGTTCATTAAGAAAGTATTGTATCTATAGTATTTCAATACTTTTGCCTATTTTAAAAATGATTTTATTTATTTATTTGACAGGGAGTGCACGCTCACATACAAGCAGGGGGAAGACGAGAGGGAGAGGGAGAAGCAGGCTCCCCACCAAGTAGGGAGCCCCATGTGGGGCTCGATTACAAGACCCTGAGATGACCTGAACCGAAGACAAGACACTTAACTGAATGAGCCACCTGGGCACCCCAATATTATTGCCTGTGGTAAAAGTGCTTTCCTCACAGTATTAGAGTATTCTGAATTTGATTATATACTTACCTTTACCAGTGCTGGGTTCCCAGACTGACAGGACTGGAGCTGAGTTACATGACTGTTATGGGGTCCACAGTTTGGGTCTGCGGATAGCAGGCCTGTCACCAGGGGCACAGGCATGTGTGGTTCTTGTTAGATTCCCGTGTGGATGGGACTGCTCCCGGACTGCGTGTGAGCAGAACTGAGTCAGTCTTTGGGCCACTTCCAGGTTTTCAGTCTAGCCCACAGAGAGTGGGCCTGTTACCAGGTACACTGATGGGTTTGATTCCCGCTAGGTCTCGGAGAGGGCTCCCTGGGTGGACGGGACTGCCTCAAGGACCATGGTAGGTGGGGCTGGAGCTGGGTCACAGGGCTGTTTCAGGGTCCGTCCACAGGAATTAGGTCAGCAGGCCTGCCACCAGGGATTTGAGTAGGCATGTCTTCTGTCCGTTCCATGAGTGGCCAGGACGTCCCCCGGACCACTGCAGAGTGGGGCTGGAAGTGAGTCTCAGAGCCTCTTCAAGGTCCACAGGTGGGACTGAGTTCATCCAGCCTGCTACCAGCTGCATGGACTGGTATCATTGGGTCTCTGGGACAGCCAGACTGGAGCAGGGTCACAGGACAGCTTTGAAATTGTGTCCTGATTGCCTGTTATCAGGGGCAAGAACAGGTGTGGCTCCTCCTGGGTCCCTGTGGAGGCAGGAATTTTTTTCTGGACCAGCAAGAGAGCAAGGTTATAGCTAAGTTATAGGGCTGCTCCAGAACTTATGATCAGGTCCATGGTTGATGGGACCATAACCTGGGGGTATATGGGTGTGGCTCCATCTGGGTCCATGAGAAGATGAGGCTGGTTGCAGGATGGCAGCCAAGTGAAGTTGGATCCAAGTACATAGTGGGTTTGGGCTCCTTTTGGGCAGTAGGTAGTACTGTGTTTGGTAAGCCTCCCACCAGAAAGTGGGCCTGCCTTTTCAAAGTGGCACATTTCAGTCTTGGGGTTCATTGGGGTTTTGCAACCTCTTACCTGGATCCCAAAGTTCCCACAGTGGCACTTTTGTCCTTGGATAACTGTAAAATTGTTTTTGTTGGGGGACATGAACTTGAGACCTCCTATTCCTCCATCTTGCTGATGTCACCTCCTCTCGGAGGTCTTGGTTTGCATTTCCTTAATGATTAGTGATGCTGAGTATCTTACTGTGCTTCCTGGTAATTGACCTATTACCTTTGGAGAAGGGCTATTCAAGTCATTTGCTCTTATGTTAATCAGGTTTTGTTACCTAGAGTGTTGATCTGTTGGTGTTCTCTTTTAAAATTCAAGATATTAACATCTTATCAGGTATAGTATTTTCAAATGTTTTTCTCCAGTTCATGGGTTGCTTTTTAACTCTGTGGATAGTTTGTTTTAATATATAAAAGTTTTTATTCTTATAAATTCCAATTTATATGGTTTTTCTTTTGTTACCTACACTTTTGGCATCACATCAAGAAATCACTGCCAAATCCAATGCCATGAAGTTTTCCTCTATGTTTTCTTCTGAGAGTTGGCTCTTAAATTTAGGTCATGGATCCATTTTTAGTTAATTTTTGGATTTGGTATAGGGTAGGGATTCAGCTTCATTCTTTTGACTGTGGATACCTAGTTTTTGAATACTATTTGTTAAAAAGATTGGCTTTTCCTCATTTGAATGATCTTGGCACCCTTGTCAAAAACTTATTTTTAATTAAAAATTGCATTTCATTTATTTTTAGCAGAAAAAGTATTGGTCCTTATTAAAATGCAAATATGAAGGTTTAATCTACCATCTCATACACCTGATAAATGTTACTCCTTTGGCTAACATCAACTATAATTCATCTCAATAAACAATATTTTGGAGATAGCCATCAAAAATGATGATGTTACAGAATATCCTACTCTGCTGGTTCATATATAGGCCACTTTACCACTGTTAAAATAATTCAAAATTTTGGAGCTTTGGTCATGAAGAAACAAAACCATTCATATATTTTGATGATCTTAGTCAACAAACTGAAAAGAATATTAATGAACATTTTTAATTGATTTTCTCATTTTTCATTAAAAACCAAAAATCATCTTGCCAAATTGACAAATGTTTTATATCATCAGCTATTTGGGTCTACAGTCCAACATTGGTAGCATCCGATTGTATAGGTAAACACACTGTCCGAAGCACTGACACCAATGATAAAACAAGGTAAAATAAATCACGAAAACCTTTCCATTGAGCCATTATGAACAGTTTGTCAAAGAGAAAAAATCCAGGTACATTTTGAACAAAAGAATAAGTCTCAGGGAAAAGCATGTGTCTGTTTGCAGCCTCACCATAGGGAAATCTAATTCACGTTTGCTTAAATTTACTGGAAGAAAAGACCTTGAAAATGAGACAATCTTTGTTCTAATATTCTCATTTAATCCATACATGAGTGAACTGTGCTAAGAACTGCACCTAAGTGATTTGTAGAATTCTTTCCCAATTCTCTCACCTTTTAAAGAGAATTTGTTCTGTATAGTGGGAATATTCATGTGAATAATAAATGAGAACGTAAACACAACTTTTGGGAAATGTGAAAAATCTTTTCAATTTTCTTATATAGGCTGTATTTATTATAGTGTAGAGATTTATTTAGAAATAAATAATTTAGAACCTTGGAAACTTTACCATCTCCAACAACAATATATTTGGAGGTTTTAACAAGCTTGGGTTTTTGAATAGAATTCTAAAATGAAGAGGAAGAAAGTAGGTGTGAGGGCATCCTCTTCAATACTGCAATGAATGAACAAAAGAAACAAATGTAAGTAAGGCCAGCTTACCAAACCACACTGAAACTGGAGAGGGAGAAAGATTCCTAGTTTCTAGGAATTTGAAAGAAAGGCATTCTTTTTCTTTGTCGCAAGTAGCTACAGTCCAGGTTAGCAAAGTGGGGCTTAAGCTAGAAAGAGCTTTAGTGACTGGCAGTGGGCATCTCAATGAGTAGTATGAGAATGAGAGATTTTGAACATGACCTGAACATGAGAGTAAGACCTTCATGCATATTAAAGCTTCCAACACAGTTTTTGTGATTTAAAGGCAATCATTTTCGAAATATTTCCATTTCTCTTTGTAGACATTTTGTAAGATCCTGTATCAAGTTTGCAAGTTTAGCTTAGGTTAGCTTTATTAACTTTGTAATTTCACATACTCAGTTGAAAGGAGGAGGAGGAGGAAGCGGGGGAAGACGGGGAGAAAGAGGGAGAGGAATCCATTGCCTATATAAATATTTTTAAAAAACACTGCTTGAGCCCAAAAGGAATACCTATAGCTGTGATTAAAAAAAATCTGAAAATCGGGTAAGGTCAGATAAAAAAGAAAAACACAGCATCTTAAAAGGGCAATAAAAAGAACTTTTTTCAGGGGCACCTGGGTGGCTCAGTCGTTAAGCGTCTGCCTTCGGCTCAAGTCATGATCTCGGGGTCCTGGGATCGAGTCCTGAATCAGGCTCCCTGCTCGGCGGGAAGCCTGCCTCTGCCTCTCCCACTTCCCCTGCTTGTGTTCCCTCTCTTGCTGTCTCTCTCCCTGTCAAATAAATAAACAAAACCTTAAAAAAAAAAACTTTTTCCCTCCTTTTTTGATTCTTTGATGAAGAAAGTACTAGAATTCTTTTAGAACATAGTATTTTGGAACTGTAGGCCTAATCTACAAACTTTTCAAGGTAATTATTTGACCCAGTTGGTTGTTTTGCTTTTTTCCATTTCAATTTCCTGGGTAGTCATAAAGTATTTCATTTCTAGCATAGAATGGGCTCGTCTAATATTCCAAAACCCAAGAATAAGTAAGGCATGTAGAATCTAATCTATGAGTTGATATGCATTTGACTTTCCTATGAAACTTGTTTCTTTCTGGTTCCTCTACACAATATATCTTTTTTTTGATAATGTACACTAAGCAAGTACTATCTAGCTCTTGGTTAAATATAGGGGAGAATTCACTATTACACAGCTCATGGGAAGACATAACAGATAATCCCCAAATAATCAAGCAGTACACATTATCAATTCAATTCAACAAAAACAGTTATTAAGTACTTAATGTTTGCTAAGCATAGTATGCAAGGGGCAGAGTATAATACAATAGTGAGCAAAACATAAACACAAACACAAAGCTGATATAAAGGGGTGACTGGGTGGCTCAGTCGTTAAGCGTCTGCCTTCGGCTCAGGTCATGATCCCAGGGTCCTGGGATTGAGCCCAGCATCGGACTCCCTGCTTGGCGGGAAGCCTGCTTCTCCCTCTCCCACTCCCCCTGCTTGTGTTCCCTCTCTCGCTGTCTCTCTCTCTCTCTGTCAAATCAAGAAATAAAATCTTAAAAAAAAAAGCTGATATAAAAATCGACTGAAGTCATAATTAATGAGTTACAGTCCAGACTCAAGATGTCTTCTGATAATAAGGCAATGCTTTCCTCTATTATATCCATATGTAGATATTATACATCTATGCTTTCATATCTAAGAGAGGTCATCCACAGGGCTGTTCATTAGGATTAGCCACATATGAATGGAATATGCATAATATATATGGATATCAAATATGTATGCATTTTCATTGATAGGCTATTAAAGAAATTCTTGTGATTTCTCAAACATTGTTAAAATGATTCCTTTTGTCCCTAAGGCATAGTGTGGTGGTGGAGGACATGGATCTTCCAACCAAAAGACCAAATTTTGAATCCTGTCTCTGTTGCCTAGTAGCTGTCCAACCTTGGACAACTTATTTAAATCTTTCATGCCTTGGTTTCTTCAATTTTAAAAATTAATGTAGACTACCTGCTTTATGGGGGTTGTCATGAAAATTAAATTAGTACTTACAAAATTTTTTAGAATGGTGTCAGATACTGTAATTATGATATGTTTGTTAAATAAATGTAATAAATGTTTTTTTAAGGCCTTGGAAGGTCTCTTTTTATTGAAAACACAGAAGCATCTAACCATGACCCACTTACCTATCTACCCCTCTATTTAATGAAAATATTTCAATGAGCTAAATATCCTGGAGCAGTCTGGATTCTTTAGGCTGTAGTAAAGAAAGATACAGCTGAATAAATTCTCCACCTGATGGACTAGATAAGGAGCACAAACAATCTAAGTGTATTTAATAGAAAGTAACTTAATGAAGAAATATATATTTATGTACAGAGCACACTAATTTTTGTTGTATTGCCAAGATGGTCATAGATTCAATATATCAATGTGGAGAGAGCAGAATATATTTTCTTGGCTTTGATTTCAATTCTGTAGGCTCGATGAAGAGAGGTGCCATCATGAATACTCATTATATATGAGAAGAAAAATGTGATGAGAACCAAATGTTATGAATGGTCTCACAGGTGAAAGCAATATTAAATCATGTCTTTCCAAAGGACTATGTAGGATAGAACTTGAATAAGTATGACAACTTAAGAAGGTGAAAATGTTGGTCTAGTATCTGAATTTTTCCTATGTACTTCATCATAATTTGCAGAAATTACTGCAGTCTGGTTTTGCTCTTATAAAAAAAGCAGAGTCGAGAGAGTCCAAAGTCAACTTCTCTCCTATTATGCTGTTACCTCAATTACACTAAATTAACCTTTCTCGATTGGTATACAACACTACATATATAAAAACTTGCATGGCAGATTTAAATAGCAGGGTTGATGGTTTCTTCTTTTCTAATGTAGGCTCAAACTTCTTCCTAGTGGTCGTGAAATGCAGTGAAGAGAAATGAAGGTTGATGATGAATACATGATTGTGTGACCTTTGGTAAATTAATGTCTCTGAAGCTTAAATTTTCTCACTTACAAAATGGGCATAATGATAACTATCTGTTAGAATGGTAGTGAAAGTAAGAATGGTATTTTTAAAATACTAACCATTTTTCTCTACTAATGTATAAGCCCTTCTGCTTCTTTCCCTCACCTCATCTCAAGAATTGTGATATACTTTGCATCAGTAGAAGGATGTGACAGTAACAGAGATCATAGCCCAAAAGGAAAAATTCCTGGATTTGGTTTTGAATAAGGACTTTAGGAAAAGACAGAAATACTGGAAGGCAAACAGAGATTTTATTTCCATCTTAGTTGTTATATATCACCACATAACGAATTACCCCAAACCGTAGCAGCTCAAAACAACAAACATTTATTATCCCACAATGTCTATGAGTCAGTAATCTGATAGATCCTGTGTCTCAGATTTTCTCATGAGGCTGTGATCAAGATGTCAGCTGTGGTCTCATCTTGAGGATCAATGAAGGAAGGCATTGTCAAGACATCAAGGGGATCTATACTCTGGTTACTATGTAGGAGACACAAGAAGATAGCAAGATCCCAGAGTGGGAATGATTTTCTGTTGTGTCTCAGTAGATGAAGCATAAACAGTCCAGCAGTGATTATACAAGCCCAGCAGGGAATGACTAATAACAGATGGATTCCCAGATCCTTAAATATGGTGAAGTAGTGGCAAGAATCACCCCAGAGGTCTATGAGGAGAAATGAGGGATGCCTCCATGGTTTCCTGCAAGGATCAGATCACCCGGATGAGAAACAGATGTACCAGCACTCCTACTCATCGGGCCCATTCTCAGCAAATGCTTTGGCGTATTCTAAGCCCTAGGCCCTGCATTCACAAGGATGGGGAAATGGGCAGGGGGAAATCCTGCCAGGATAGTGAGTCACTGACTTTCTGCCACCCTGGGAAATGTGGGCCACAAAGTGAAATTAGGCCAAATCACAAAAAGACAAAAAAGTTCTATCTCTACCACTTGGCTCTGCAGATTATCTTTTCATCTCATGAATATAAAGGGCTTAGTTCAGGTGGCTCAACTGGTTAAACGTCTGACTCTTGGTTTTGGCTCAGGTCATAATCTCACAGTGGTGAGACTGAGTTCTGCCTCGGGCTACATGCTGAGCCTGCGGTCTGCTTAAGATTCTCTCTCTCTCTCCCTCAATGCCTCTTCCCCGCCTCACTTGCATACGCACTCTCTCTTTCTCTAAAAAAAAAAAATAAAAAAATAAAAATAAAGGGCTTAGTTCATATCTTGAAACACTGTAGATGCTTATTAAATAGAGAAATCGGTTCCATGGAAGGAACATAAGCTCTATTACAACCAAGACTCTACATTTATGTTGGGGGGATAGGAAGTGGTAGATCAATGTGTTCTCAGAATCACCCATCTAGTAACAGTGCTCCAGTACTGAGACTGATGTCTGGCTCACTGACAATCATCTTCTCATTTTCAGAATGGCCTTTGAACTGTGGGTATCTCATTCTCCCAACCCAGAAAATGGGTACCTTCACTTCACACCAAAATGTTATTTAAAAGTAGATGGTAGTGCTGAAATAGTGCATTGTTCGATCCTCATAATAAAGAATTTGGATTTTTTTTTAAAGATTTTATTTATTTATTTGACAGAAAGAGAAAGAGAGAGCATGAGCAGGGGGAGGAGAAGAGGGAGAGGGAGAAGCAGCTGCCCGCTGAGCAAGGAGCCCCATGTGGGGCTCAACCCCAGGACCCCGGGATCATGACCTGAGTTGAAGGCAGATGCTTAACTGACTGAGCCACCCAGGTACCCAGGATTTGGATTTTTAAATTAATTGCTTCCATTCAGTTTCAGAACAGAGTAAGTATACTGGAAGAGCAATGAGTTGTAATTGTTTGATTATATAGGAGATGACTACGTGCATCAGAAATAATTGCCAATATTAATGGCTAACACATCCCTGGGATGATTATAATTGCTTTGAATATATGATCTTATTTAATCCTCGCCACACCCGATGAAGCAAGTAGTATTACAAGTTCCATTCTATAGATGAGGAAACTGAGGACTATGCTCACACAGCTGGTAGGTGAATGAGCCAGAATTTGGACCCATGCACACATGGGCTTTAGAGTCTATAGGCTTGAGGCGCCTGGATGGTCAGTCAGATGATTTGATTTCAGCTCAGGTCATGATCTCAGGATCATCAGATGGAATCCCGTTTCAGGCTCTGCACTCAGCAGGGAGCGGGGAAGCAGGGAGAATCTTGAGATTTTTCTCCCTTCCTCCTCTTCGGCCCCACCCTCCCTCAAATAAATCTTTAAAGTCTCTATGCTCAATCACATTCTCAAGAATAAAGCTGTCACATGATCAATGTTGGGAAAGTGCTGCGATTGGGGCTGAGAAATGGCTCAAAGTGCATTTGATTCGGACTTCTGCTACTGCCTAGCTGAACACCGTTGAACAAGTTATTTGAGAACTTCATTTTCTTCAACTGGATACTAGTACCTACCTGCCACATTTGTGCTTAAGAATGGAAAGAAGCAACTCTTGTGCACTGTTGGTGGGAATGCAAAGTGGTGCAGCCAGTGTGGAAAACAGTATGGAGGTGACTCGAAAAATTAAAAATAGAACTAGCTTAGGATTCACAGTAATTCCACTACTGGGTATCTACCCAAAGAATACAAAAACTTTAATTTGAAAAGATAGATGAACCCCTATGTTAACTGCAGCATTATTTACAGTAGCCAAGATA
Source organism: Callorhinus ursinus (assembly GCF_003265705.2). Classification (NCBI taxonomy): domain Eukaryota; kingdom Metazoa; phylum Chordata; class Mammalia; order Carnivora; family Otariidae; genus Callorhinus; species Callorhinus ursinus. The sequence goes on from NW_027397126.1 coordinate 5,658,526, forward strand.
TGGAAGCAACCGAAGTGTCCAACGACTGATGTATGGATAATGAGGATGTGTTATATATCTACAACAAAGGTGTGTATATATATACACAATGAATGTGTGTGTGTGTGTGTGTGTGTGTGTGTGTGTACACTCAGGCATCAAAAAGAAAATCTTGCCATTTGCAATGACATGGATGGATCTAGAGAGTATAATGCTAAGTGAAATAAGTCAGAAAAAGATAAATACCATATGATTTCACCCACATGTGGAATTTAAGGGGGAAAAAAAACAAGCAAAGAAAAAGGGATAAAGAAAAAAAGTGCGCTCTTAACGACAGAGAACAAACTGGTAGGTTACCAGAGGGGAGGTGGGGGGATTAACCAAGATGAGCACTGAGTAATTTACAGATTTGCTGAATCACTGTATTCTACACCTAAAACTAATGTAACACTCTATGTTAATTATAATGGATTTTTGTTCAACCTTAAAAAAGAATGGAAAAAGCAATACAGAGCCTGGAACATGTTAATAATTGTCTTAGAAGATCAAATTTGCTATTTTTAAGTCTTATGTCCAGGCTTCTTAGATGATCAATTGAGATAATTTCAGTAAAAACATTTTGAAAATTGTAAGTCATAAGATAAATGAAAGAAGCTATTTCTATTAATTAGCACTATTAATATAAATAGCTAACAATTTTAATGTACCAGGCACTAAGCCAAAAATTCTGATCTATGAGCTAAAAAAGAACCCAACTCTAAAGAAACTTTTAAAAATCCCCAAACTGTGAAGTACTATTCTACAGGTGAGAAATATAAGTCACAGAAGAGCCAAGCAGCATGTTCACGGTTATAGCCAGGGATTTCTGGAGTTTGACGTGTTCCTCAAACGTCCTTCACTCCAAAACTGTCTGGCTCTATATCATGAAACATAATTAAAAACATACTGCTTCAAGCACTTTCAAGCTGATTTATTTTTAGTAAACGCTATAGCCAGTATGGGGCTTGAACTCACAACCCTGAGATCAAGGGTCACATGCTCTTCCCGCTGAGCCAGCCAGGTGCCTGGCTTTAGGTACTTTAGAGGCAATCATTGCACTGTGAAAAAAATAACTCTATTGTAACCAGGCAGCCAGTTACTTTAGCTGGTGAAATGATACAAAATGATACTAGTGATTTCTGTTGTAACGGCTGATATATTTTCGGCAGGGATCTAGGCACCTGGCAGAGAGGAAGAGAGTTACTAAAAGCCACTGAAGCAGTACAATGTTGTATTTTCAAATCTGTTATACAATACGCAACATTACATGATCTATCTGTTCTTGCATCTGTCCATCTACTCCTTCCTTCCTTTTTTCCATGAGTATCTGTCAACTGGACTAGTGTTTGCCCTGAGCGTTGTACCACAGAGCATGAGAACATGATATACCTAAGTTCACGCAGCAGCCACAACAATTCCCATTCGTGGGACTTGTAAAAGTCCCAGAAACTCAAAATGGAAATCCTAGAAATTCTCTATCTTAGATAGTTGTTGTGAATACCAGATTAGATAAGGCATCTAGAACACATAGCAGAGTGTCTGACATGTAGCAAGCACTCAGTAATGCTTGGTGACCATCATCATCTTTTCATCTTCTCACAAGCATGGCCCATTTTATGAAAAACTTTTTATTTTTTAAAGTTCACCATGTCTTAATTGGTTGGCTAGAAACAAAAGAACTATTTCTCCGGACATAATTGGTTATCTGGAAACAGAAGCACTATTTTCCTAGAAGCAATCTTATAAACATTTCTCGGATTCCTAGGTTACCCTGCCCAATTCCATTAATGCCATCATGTGATTTTATAAATGTTATTTATCAAGTTCCAAGCAAGAGACAGGCTAGAGGTCTCCAGAGCCCTAGCCTAAGGGCTGGGAAAAACAGTGGTAGAGATAGAGGATGACGGGAAGGGCTGTAGCTATGTTGAAATGAGCTAGCTAGGAAGGGAAATGAAATCATCAAAAATTAAAAGATTCAAGGGGTGAATAAATGGATTGATTTAACACTACTAAGTTATCGAAGAGGCAGCCACAGAACTGGAAAAAAAAAGGCCAAAATGTCAGCTGGGGAGAAAGTGGAAGAAGGTCAGTAGAGATGTAGGCCACTTGGTTCCAGGAATAGGGCTGGGTAAGACACCAAGGAGAAGACAAGACCTGCATTTCGCTGAGGCAAGACAGGAGAGAGGTCCTCCATCAGGCTGTAATTTTCCACCTACTTCCGATGCTTGACAGCTAAGCAGTGAGAAGATCAAGGAGGGCTGTGTATGACTCGCTGAGATATTTGGACAGTACGGTGAAGGTCATGAAGAGATGTAATTCAGGGAGTCAACACTTTCTAATATAATATTAGTCTCAATTTGTGCAGAATGTTTTCCGTGTGGACTTAATATTCCATCCTGCTTCCAGGCAACTGGTCAAAATCCTGTAACTCTGAGCTTTTGCTTGGAATCATTTAGTACTTTTCACTTCTAATGAAGCAGTCCCAGGAAGAGAAACATCAGAACATTAACATAACAATCTATTGGGTGATGTTCTAAAGCTCCGTATTTATTAACAACACAGCTACATTATTTTTAACAAGCTGAGAGGCAACATTCATTTACTCCCGTTGCCATTTTCAGAGGTCACCAGCTATGGGGGTCCCCAGCAGCATTACCAGTGGGCTAAACACTTTAATATATAATGTGAAAGCTTTCTATAGAGGAATATAAGTTTACCTAGAGTCTCCATTTGGCGCTAAGGCATGCAGATTGTTTTCCCTATATTGAATCAAATTTGTTGACATGTTGTTCCATTGAGTCCTTAAAGTCTGACACAACCTCAGACTTATTGGCAACTCTGTGCGGAGAATCCTGACCGAGCAAGAGCACTATCTGCCATGATACTTTGTCTCCAGAAGCAGAGGCTCAAGAACTTCATTTGCCTGAAAGAAGTTGGCATTATGGAAATCAGACTATTTTGCTTGGCCAGTCTTTATAGGGCAATGGAAAAGTGTTTACATAGTCTAAAATGCAGCGATCGATTGCTCAAACATTTTCTTTTCCCACCTCTCAAGAGAATATAAAAGTTAGACGCAAGGCAGAAGTCGTTCAGTGCACAGTGCTGTCTGTGTGCTGACAGGTATCACTTCCTCTCAGGAAATAAAAGGAGGTAAACATTTCTGAATATTTGAATTCTACAAAGTTCAGATTTATTTTCATAATTTTAAGCTCTATTTAAGCTGAGATGGACCCTAAACATGGCTGCCCTCTCAGAAGAAAAAAGTGTGCTTAACGCCATGACAATGTTTCTGATGCCTCAGGGTCATTATCGAGGGCATTAAATACAGCGTGTTGCTGTGGTTCCAAATTACCACGAACTGAGATTTAACCAATAAAAATGTATTGGCTTCCAGTTTTGCAGGTCAAATATCCCACAGAGACTTCCTTGGGTTAAAATCAAGATGTCAGCCCGGCCACCTTCCTTTTCGGAGGATCTCCATCTTCTTGCCCTCTCCATTTTCTAGAGGCTGGTCACACTCCTTGGCTGGTGCCACTCTTCATGCACCCTCAACTTCAGCAGTGTAGGATCTTCAAACATCCCTCTCTTCTGACCTCTGCTTCCATCACCTCTTTCTGTGACACACTCTTGCCTTTTATAAGGATTGGGCCCACCGGGATAATGCCAGATGATCTCCCCACCTCAAGATTTTTAAGTGAATCTGTTCTCAATAGCTTGTTTGAACTTCTCCCTCAATGACCAGCTGTGGTGTGCACAGACTTCCTTAAACTAGTTTTCTCCTTCCAAGTTTCTATGAAGAGTGAGCAGGTAATTAATGTTAATGGATGTAAGAAAAAGAGAAGAGGAAATTGAAGGCAGACCAAGTGGAGTCTGACGTGATCTGTGAGTACAGGGCGTGCTGTTCATGTTATCCATTTAAAGGACTTTATCACTTGTTTCAGCTTTTCAGACGTGTTCTGGAGTTTAGTCTATTCTTCTAAGCCAAGTCAACTATCTGGAGTCTCCCCCTTGAATTTCCTTTCCGCCTAACTCCTACTGCCCCCTGCTCCCTGGAATGTCCTGTTCACTTTTCTCCTTTCCAGAACCCTTTTCAAACATCAGTTCCTCTTAAAGACCTTCTTATCCTTTCTCCCCAGATTAATCACTCCTTTGTGTACCTATTGAATTGTGTTCGTGATTAAACAGTTCTCACTGCCTCAGATTTAGTTGTTCAAATGTGTGTCCACCCAGCTAAACTGCGAGTTTCTCAATGAGGGGCCTGTGTGCTCCTTCATATTGCATGCCAACACATATCAGAGACCCAGACATAGAGGAAATTTCTGTTGAGACAAACGCAGAGTTTGGTGAATATGGAGCCAATATGGAGGATCAAGGGGCTGTGCTGACCAGGTGGAATGGACAATTGATGGCTCTGGTCATGACCACTTCATTGCTTTCCACTTGCTAAAGGTCTGTGATAAATATCTGACAAATGGATGAATAAATGAAGATAAAATATTGATTGAGTATCATCCCATTAGTGCTTATTGCCCTTGTCACCCAAAGAGGGAACCGCAGCAATATTAACAGCGACCATTTAGTGCTCTGTATATCAAACCACCTAGCATTCAGTTTGCCTTATCTTAATTACACTTCCAAATAGTTGTATCAAGGAGGTATCCTCATCCACATGTGACAGTAAGGAGACCAATGCCGAAAAGACTTTTGCCCAAGATCGTGCTGTTATCAAGTGTCACAACTGGAATATGAACCCAGATGTAACTGTTATCTTAACCTCTACATTCTACGACTTGCCCTGTCTACTGTTTATGCCGCCAGTGTGGTTTTCAGAACCTCATCCCATTTACGAGCTGGAAGGGACAGAGTAATGTGATGGTTCACAACATAGGCTCTGGGGTCAGACAGATGGTTTACATTATCTGACACTTCTCCTTAGAATCAGAAAATTTGGCAAAAGTCACTTAACTTTCCTGAACCTCAGATAGCTCATCTGCAAGAATGGGAATAATACCTCCTAACATAAAAGGTCATAGTGATGAATGAATAAAATGATACACAGTTTATTACATTACCAGACTACCTTCCTAGTGTTGCTGTGAGTAGTAAATTAGGTAATATATCGAGCAAATAGTAAAAATAAAAATGGCAGTTGATATTAAAGAATAATATATTATGATATTTAATGTTAAATACTGTATTCATGTTATGTGATTTATGTAATATATGTATATATGCAATATGTAAGTGTATATGTTATACATGATTTATACTATTAATTAAAAATAATACAATATCATGTAATATATGATGTTTAACAATAAACAAAGGGGGTGCCTGGATGGCTGAGTTGGTTAAGCGTCTGCCTTCTGCTCAGGTCATGATCCCAGGGTCCTAGGATTGAGCCCTAGCATTTGGCTCCGCTTCTCCCTCTGCCTCTGCCCCTCCCCACCCCTATTCATGCTCTTTCTTGCTCTCTCTTTCTCAGATACATAAATAAAATCTTAAAAAAAACAAAAACAAAGATAAATGTGGTCTTTCCCATTTGTTGAAAACTATATATTTACATAACAAACTTACTTTCCCTGAGAGGGAAGCTTCTACCTAGGTAAATCATCACAAATTCTGAAACAGAATAATCTACAAGCATAATATTTTGTTATGTGTGAAAAGTAGCTTGTTTGTCCTCCCAATCTAGAGAAATCACACCCATGATAGGCAGACAGGACCCCCTCCATAGAACAAAGGACGTGAAACAAGTTGGTACAGCATATCTCTAGGGCATTTGCCATCAAGAGCAGCGTGGATGAGAAATTCAAATAGTGGATTCCAGTGTATGGATTGCTCAGGTAGTGATCCCAGGGTCCTGGAATAGAGTCCAATACCAGGCTCCCTGCTCAGGGAGGAGCCTGCTTTTCCCTCTGCCTGCCGCTCTCTTGCTTATGTGCCCTTCTCTGACAAATAAATAAAATCTTAAAAAAAAAAAAAGAACCTGGAAAGTATTTACTACACTGTTCATATTCTTTATAGCACTACAGAGATCAACACAATAGTCTGTCCCGACACGTCTGAGAAGGATGCGCTGAGGATATGGCCTTAGATATAGAATAGTATAGAAATAGGAATGTCTATTAGTTTTCTGGGTCATACTCTTAAAATCTATCTTGCACAGCTTCCCCTATGAGAAATGTTCATTTTCTTTTGATTGATTTCTAGCATTATTGACATATGATTGACATATACTATTGTGGAAGTTTAATATGCACGATGTGACAAAATAAATTTAAAAAGATGTACAACGTGATGTTTGGATACACACACATGTATGTTGCAAAATGATTAGCACAATGAGATTACTTAATGTTCATCATTCATGTAATTACCTTTTCTTTTGTGGTGAGAATATTTCAGACCTATTCTCTTAGCAACTTTCAAGTATAAAATACTGTATTGTTAAGTATGGTCACCATACTATACATTAGATCCTCAGAATTTACTGATCTTATAACTGAAAGTTTGTACTCTTTGTCCAACATCTCATAACTCCACCCCACCTCACCCAGCCCTTGGCAACCACCACTGTACTCTTTGCTTCTAGAAAGTCGGCTTTCTTAGATTCCACATGTAAGTGAGATCACACAGTATTTGTCTTTTCCTGTCTGACTTATTTCACCTAGCCTAATGTCCTTAAGTTTATCAACGTTGTCACAAATGGCAAGATTTCCTTCTGTTTTATGGCTGGATAACATATATACATACATATATATGTAACATATATTAAATATATATAATAGACATTATATATATTAATATACGTATTATGTGACATTTGATAAGGAAAATGTGATATTTTCTTTATCCATTCATACACTGAGTTTCTTTAATTTACTTCTATATACCTTGAAAATAAGCCATGAAAAAATTTCTTCCAGCACATCAAATTCTCATCTTATGTAAGGATTATTTTCCAAAATTAAGTTTAGAGCTTAAATTGGGTATGTCACTATCACCCTTTAAATATTTTAAATGATCCATAATGTATTTATATCATTCTTAATTAACCCAGCACAGCCAGTTTTTCCTTCAGTCTGTTGAAAGAGACTGCTATTTGAAACTATGCTATTTTTAATGTTGAGCATGCACTGAAAGACTTGGCTTGATAGTGAGTTTGTTACATGAAAAATGTATGTCATTAATCACTGGATTCACACTGAGTCCTGAACACCAACAGTTTGAGTCATGTGAGTTAACTGTACATAAAGATGGTAAAATCTTGTAGCACAGACTGCAAAACCCCTCCACTGAGGCTCTTTATTAGAAGAGGGAGTAAAGTTTGGAACATTGAAAAGATGGCAGAGGAGGGCCTGGGTATTTTGCAGTGCTGCATTGGGAGAAAAAAAGGCCAGGAAAAGTAAACCAGAATCAGACCATTGCACTCATTTGTCTATCAAGGAAGACCAAGTAAGACACAAACGGTTGGCATGCTCCTTAGCATGAAATAATCATGACTGGAACTAAGATAAAATGTTTTCAAAGTAGATATGAAATTTAATAGTCACTTAACATGCCATATCACTTAAAGCCACCTAAGGTTTTTTGTTTTTGTTTGTGTCTTTCTCAGGCATCCAAGCTGTTACTGTATTTTATACTTGAAAGTTGCTAAGAGAATAGGTCTGAAATATTCTCACCACAAAAGAAAAGGTAATTACATGAATGATGAACATTAACTAACCTCATTGTGCAAATCATTTTGCAACATACATGTGTGTGTATCCAAACATCATGTTGTACATCTTTTTAAATTTATTTTGTCACATCGTGCATATTAAACTTCCACAATAGTATATGTCAATCATATGTCAATAATGCTAGAAATCAATCAAAAGAAAATAGCTCCTTAAGTCCTCATAATCGCAGGAGGCAAAAGTCAACTCCACATTGCAAAATTGGAAAGACATTAAATCTTTGAATGGTGAAGTAAACAGGATAAAATGCCTCTTTGTATTCCTTCTAAATATACAATGAAGCAAACGGAATTCATTTCTTTAAACTTCATAGGAAAAGGCCGAGCTGAGTGTTTAGGAAGCAAGTGAGGATAACTGGAAATCTGATGGTACTATTAATATTTTGTTATGAAAATAGCTTTTATGTTCTCTTTTACTAATACACTATTTTTATTGGACAAAAACTCAGTGGCTTTCACAATTACACCCATGACTGCAGTCTCTTTGGCTGAATATTGCCTACATGACCTGAAGGTCTTTAACCAAAAATTTCTGTACTAGAAGTGTTCAGGCACATAAGCCTCACTGTTGGAGAGGAATTATTATTGGGAATTACAATATTATTTGATGGGAAGAGTTGTTCGATTGCAGATGATATGTTTGTAAATGTTATATGAGTGGGGCAATATGAACCACACATCTGGTGAATGTCAAAACCTTTTGGCCAGGGTTGTCTCTGTCGTCAACTAACCCAGAATTTTATGATGAATCAGGAAATATGTATAAAACATTTGATATAGAATAAAATTTCTATGTAAGGACAGAGCTGTGAGTCATACAATTGGTTTGTAATTTTTGATTCTCTTGGCACAATTTTGTGATTAAAAACTACCTCTCCTGCCTCAGTTCCCCACCTTTAAAATGTAGCTAATTCTGATTCTGACTCAACTGAGATCCTTATTAGTGAATAGCAAGAATGACATGAGATGAATGAAAACATTTAAAATACTTGAAACTGATGAATTGCTGAACTCTACATCTGAAACTAAAGATGTACTCTGTTGGCTAATTGAATTTAAATTAAAAAATTAAATTAAATTAAAAAATAAAATAAAATACTTGAGATGTTGCTCTAAGGACTTTATATTTAATGCATGTGTCCAAAACAGCTTGGCCATATTTCTGACTTCTGATGAAGTATGCAGTAGAGAGATCCAACTCTTTAAGTGACTTTAGGACCAAAAATGTTTACTTCTCCTTTCATAAACAGTCCAGAATGGATAAGCAGGCTACTATGCTCCATTTGGTCACCTAAGGATTTTGACTGACTTCTTATTTCTCTAGCATTATCCCTGGGCATTGTCCTCATTGGCTCAGTTGAAGTTGGGTTGCAGGTTTATCTGTATCCTCACTCCCAGGAAGAGGAAGGAACATAGAGAAATTTGCATTCAGTCATACAAGTGGCAGGCTATTCCCTTCCTCTAGCACTCAGATCTAACACTGGGAAAGAGCAGCATAGCTGACCTGGTACAAAACACCCGACGGGAGTTGAGTGTGGATGAGAAGCAAACATTAGAGAGTAGTGCAAAACACTCAGAGTCGTTTTTGTTGTGCCTTGGTTGCTGTCTTACTTTTCTGAAGAGAAAATAGATTATTTTTCCCCAAGTGCAGGTATTCTGAATTTTCTTGTCAGAGCTTTAAAAATGCTTTCAATATATCTGCAATATATTTTTAAATTCTAGAGGAAAACATGTTTTTTTTCCTCACACAAAATGAGTCATTTTCTCACTCTGGTTCCTGCAAGTTTGCTCAGTCCTCCTGTACGCTTCCTAATTAAACATGTTTACAAAATGTTCAAGCTCTTCATCGCCTAATTGGTCATCCTAAGATGAAGTCAGGCAATGGGAGGTGTCGTTTAAAGAATGTTCCCAAACTTTGATGATAAATACCATACTTCGACACTATCATCCTGGTGTTTCTGACATAAATGGAATGCAGTATTTATATGAATTTTAAGCTGTAAATTGGGGGGGTGCTGAAACTTTTGGAAGCCCATACATTTTTGAAAAAACTTTATTTTAAAAATGCTTATGCTCCTCAAAAAATGGCTGACTTACAACAATAACAGCTTGAATTATTCAAGTACATCAATTTCAATTCAATCCCATGTTGTAATGTTAGTTCAGCTTGACACTACCATGTGAAATCAATAATAATGTGTAGCTGATCTAGCATTATGGTGTAATGTTGGAGAGAGCATTGACAGTTTTCCAAAACCTTCCAGATCACATATCTTTTTTTTTTTCCCCACATATCTTATTATATGGCTCTGTTCTCTAAGCTTAAAAAGGGCTCTTTTGGCTGGCTAGCCATTAGTTTTCAAACTTTCGCCGTAGACTGTTTCCTCCTGCCTTCCCTCCAGTGCCCCAGTGCACAGGGGCAGTCAGGATATATACCCTTAATGTGATTTTAGAATTGTAAGCTTTTTTTTTCTTAAAGATTTTATTTATTTCTGAGAGAGAGAAAGAGGGAGAGAGGGCATGAGCGGGGATAGGGGCAGAGGGAGAGGGACAAGCCGACTCCCCGCTGAGCACAGAGTCCGATGTGGAGCTTGATCCTATGACCCAGAGATCATGACCGGAGCTGAACTTGGATGCTTAACCAACTGAGCCACCCAGGCGCCCCAAGCATTTGTATGTTTATGCATCTTATCATAGCAACTAAATTGTAAGCAAACAGAAATCAAAGGCTTATTATTTTTCATCTTTTTTCCCTCTTGTAGCATTTAATATGTTCCTGAGCATAGAAAAATAGAAGTATCATTAAACAATTTTATGTATGTGTGAAAGATTGAATTAATAACCATAACCAAACAGTATGCATGGATATAGCAGACTGAGCACACTTTCCTCTGCCTCCAAAATTATTGGCATCCTAGGAAAAATATAATCAAAATGAAGTTTAAATATGTAACTGTCAATGGGAAATCCACAAGTAAGAAGGAGAGAGAGCGAGAATAAAGCCATAACAGAAAAGGTGATGATGCTGAAGTGGCTCTTGCAAACTGCAGACACGTGGAAGGCTTTAGACTTTAGGGGATGGGACCAGAGACACAACTGACCTTGTAGTGACAATACATGCCTGGAGACCCATTGGGTGGAAACGTCTGTATGTGATGGCCTGGCGGTATACACATGCCCAAGGTTGGTTTAATGCTGATTCCTTTATACAATATGAAATCACACATTCCACGAGCATATGTGATTGTTTCATAATTATGGTCACTATCAGAATGTGAGATTCTTGAGATCATCCATACATAAGAATTTGCATATAATTACAGGTAGTACTGATAACCTTTGAAGTCCGTCCATTCATTGAACAGATATGAACTGACCAGTCAGTGCATAGCAGGCATACATTCAACAACGACATATAGGAGTGAACAAGTCAGGCCTAGTTACTGTCCTTAGGACATTTGCCTTATTCCCACCTTATTAGAATCCTTTGTGTACCATTGCATTTCCACCTGAGAGATGATGAGCTGATTGAGAGTTTGAATCTGGACACAAAAGGGTATGGCACATGGCTGCAGGGGTCAGGGAACTGAACTGTTGTTGTTTTTGGTTTTTTAACTGATTTAGCAGACTAATAAAAAAACTGGCATTTCAAGTAAATTAGCTATTTTTCATTTCTAAGAAGTGTCACATAACTTCCCCATCCCACCCAGATGAGAAATGGGTGTTATAATTTCCTGCCCAAATAATTTAATAAATGAGTGAAAATTGACAAATCTACTAGGAAGCTAGAAACCTCTTTTCATATCAAACTAGAGAAAAGAGAATTTACAATCACCCAACCTCATGGGGGTTTTCATGGCAATACAAATAATGATAGTTTTATGATTTGTACTTCACTGCAGAATAAGAGATTATAAGAAATTTGGGAGGGGGCGCCTGGGTGGCTCAGTTGGTTAAGTGACTGCCTTCGGCTCGGGTCATGATCCTGGAGTCCTGGGATCGAGTCCCGCGTCGGGCTCCCTGCTCAGCGGGGAGTCTGCTTCTCCCTCTGACCCTCCCCCCCTCATGTAATCTCTCTCTCTCTCAAAATAAATAAACAAATCTTTAGGAAAAAAAAAGAAATCTGGGAGGAAGGAAAATATATAAAACAGCAGGAGAAAAATTAACTCGTGAATTAGTAAATAGTTATGCAATTTAACAGTGAAGGAACAAGAGAAAGAAAGAGAGAGAGAGATTGAGACTTGTTCCCTAAACAACTAGAGAATGTGTCTACTTGTCAAGCACATCTGGACGTGGAAACACACCAGGCTACCTAGGACAGTCAATTATGTACAGAAAATTTAAATGAGATAGAGCATACTTTTTCTTTCTATCACAATGTGATAATAATAAATGTGAATAATAAAAAGAGAGCATGAAGAAAATGGAAATTATAAAACACGTAGAACTGAGTGATGATGAAATCACTACATATTAAAATACACAGAGTAGGAATTTCTATTTCAGGAAAAAAGAAAAATTAAAGAATACTGAGAAAAGCACTGTTCTCAAAAAAGTTAGAAAAATAACAACAGAGCAAATACAAATAAACTGGGAGGGAGGAATAAGTATGCATAAGTAAGAATTAAATAAGATTATAAACAGAGGCGGAGCAAGATGGCAGAGGAGTAGGAGACCTGGTTTTCGTCTGGTCTCAGGAACTCAGCTGAATGGGGATCAAACCATTCTGAACACCTACGAACTCAACAGGAGATCGAAGAAGAGAGTAGCAACAACTCTCTGAACACAGAAGCGACCACTTACTGGAAGGTAGGACGTGCAGAGAAGTGAATCCGAGGCGATATTCGGGAGGATAGACGGCGGGGGAGGGGGCCTCTGTTGGCCGCTTCTGGCAAGTGATAGAGCCGCGGAACACAAAATCGGAGACAGGAGTGACTGACTGCTTTTCTCTGGGGGCACAATGAGGAGTGGGGCCCCGAGCTCTCGGCTCCTCCAGGCGGAGATTGGGAGGCCACCATTTTCACTCTCATCCTCCAAAGCTGTACGGAGATCTGGCAGAGAACAAAAGCTCCGGAGAGCAAACCCAAGCAGATTGCTTGGCCCGGACGGACAAGGGCGGGGCAATTCCACCTCCGGCAAAGACATTTGGGAACCACGGCAACAGGCCCCTCCCCCAGAAGATCAGCACAAACAGCCACCCAAGACCAAGTTTACCGATCAAGGAGAACAGGAGAACTCCAGCGCTAGGGAAATACTGCACATAGAATCCATGGCTTTTTTTTACCATGATTCATTAGTTTTTCAAAGTTAATTTTTTGGACTGTTTTTTCTTTTTAATTTTTCTTTTTCCCTTTTTCAACCAACATCTTATCTATCCCTTTGAAAAAAAACATTTTTATTTTTCATTTTTAGAGTCATATTCTATCCCTTCATAGTAGTTACCCTTATTTTTGGCATATATATATATATATATATATATATATAAACATATATATATGTTGCTCTCTTTAAAATTTTGAGATAAAGATTCTTCTAACAGATCAAAATATACCCTAAATCACTAGTGTATGGATTTGCTCTAGTCTCCTGCCTGATCACATTGTCTCCCTTATTTTTCCTTCTTTAAATCTTCTTTCTTTTTTCAAACAACTTCTTATCTTATCAATTCCTTTTATAAAATCTTATATACTTTTCATCTTTACAATCATATTCCAACCCTTCATTGTATCAACCCTTATTTGGTACATATATAAGTCTTTCTTTAAAATATTAGGAGGTACTTTCTACTAACAGAACAAAATCCACCCAAGATCTAGAGTGTGCCACTGATCTATGCACTAGCCTGATCATATTTGATCATATTCTGTTCTTTTTTTGTTTTGTACTGTTTTTATTTGTTTTTATCTTTTCCTTTTTCTTTTTTTTCTCCTTCTTTTTTCATTCTTTCCCTTTCTTTTCCCCTGGTTTCAGGTCTTTTCTGATTTGTTTAGAGTATATTGCTGGGGACGTTGTTAACCTGTTAGCATTTTGTTCTCTCATTCATCTATTCTCTGGACAAAATGACAAGATGAAAAAAATCACCTCAGCAAAAAGAACAAGAGGTAGTACCGTCTGCCAGGGACCTAATCAATACGGACATTAGTACGATGTCGGACCTAGAATTCAGAATCATGATTTTAAAGATAGGAGCTGCGCTTGAAAAAAGCATGGAAGTTATTAGAGAAACCCTTCCTGGCGAAATAAAACAACTAAAATATAACCAAATCGAAATTAAAAAGGCTATTAATGAGGTGCAATCAAAAATGGGGGCACTAACTGCTAGGATGAATGAGGCAGAAGAGAGAATTAGTGATATAGAAGACCAAATGATGGAAAATAAAGAAGCTGAGAAAAAGAGAGATAAACAACTACTGGATAATGAGGGCAGAATTCGCGAGATAAGTGATACAATAAGATGAAACAACATTAGAATAATTGGGATCCCAGAAGAAGAAGAAAGAAAGAGAGGGGCAGAAGGTATATTGGAGCAAATTATAGCAGAGAACTTCCTTAATGTGGGGAAGGAAACAGGCATCAAAATTCAGGAGGCACAGAGAACCCCTCTCAAAATCAACAAAAATAGGTCAACACCCCGACATCTAATAGTAAAACTTACACGTCTCACAGAAAAAGAGAAAATCTTGAAAGCAGTTCGGGACAAGAGATATGTAACCTATAATGGTAGAAACATTAGATAGGCAACAGACCTATCCACAGAGACCTGGCAGGCCAGAAAGGACTGGCACGATATATTCAGAGCACTAAACGAGAAAAATATGCAGCCAAGAAGACTATATCCAGCTAGGCTGTCATTGAAAATTGAAGGAGAGATAAAAAGGTTCCAGGACAAACAAAAAGTAAAAGAATGTGCAAACACAAAACCAACCCTCCAAGAAATATTGAAAGGGGTCCTCTAAGCAAAGAGAGAGCCTAAAAGCAGCATAGACTAGAAAGGAACACAGACAATATACAGTAACAGTCACCTTACAGGCAATACAATGGCACTAAATTCATATCTTTCAATAGTTACCGTGAATGTAAATGGGCTCAATGCCCCAATCAAAAGACACAGGCTATCAGATTGGATAAAAAAACAAGAACCATCAATATGCAAGAGACTCATTTTAGACCCAAAGACACCCCCAGTCTGCAAGAGAGTCATTTTAGACCCAAAGACACCCCCACACTGAAAGTGAAGGGGTGGAAAACAATTTACCATGCTAATGGACACCAAAAGAAAGCTGGGGTGGCAATCCTTATATCAGACAAATTAGATTTTAAATCAAAGACAGTAATAAGAGATGAGGAAGGACACTATATCCTACTTAAAGGGTTTATCCAACAGGAAGATCTAACAATTGTAAATATCTATGCCCCTAACAAGGGAGCAGCCAATTATATAAGGCAATTAATAACAAAAGCAAAGAAACAGATTGACAACAATACAATAATAGGGGGGGACGTTAACACCCCCCTGACTGAAATGGAGAGATCATCTAAGCAAAAGATTAACGAGGAAATAAAGACTTTAAATGACACACTGGATCAAATGGATTTCACAGACATATTCAGAACATTCCATCCCAAAGCGACAGAATACACATTCTTCTCTAGTGCCCATGGAACATTCTCCAGAATATAAAACATCCTAGGTCACAAATCAGGTCTCAACTGGTACCAAAAGACTGGGATTATTTCCTGCATATTTTCAGACCACAATGCTTTGAAACTAGAACTCAATCACAAGAGGAAAGTCGGAAAGAACTCAAATACATGGAGGCTAAAGAGCATCCTACTAAAGAATGAATGGGTCAAGCAGGAAATTAAAGAAGAATTAAAAAAATTCATGGAAAACAATGAAAATGAAAACACAACTGTTCAAAATCTTTGGGATACAGCAAAGGCAGTCCTGAGAGGAAAGTATATAGCAATACAAGCCTTTCTCAAGAAACAAGAAAGGTCTCAAATACACACCTTGACCCTACACTTAAAGGAGCTAGAGAAAAAACAGCAAATAAAGCCTAAACGCAGCAGAAGAAGACAAATAATAAAGATCAGAGCAGAAATCAATGAAATAGAAACCAAAAGAACAGTAGAACAGATCAACAAAACTAGGAGCTGGTTCTTTGAAAGAATTAACAAAATCGATAAGCCCCTGGCCAGACTTATCAAAAAGAAAAGAGAGATGACCCAAACCAAGAAAATCACGAAAGAAAGAGGAGAGATCGCAACCAACAACAAAGAAATACAAACAATCATAAGAACATATTATGAGCAACTTTATGCCAGCAAATTAGATAACCTGGAAGAAATGGATGCATTCCTAGAGATGTATCAACTACCAAAATTGAACCAGGAAGAAATAGAAAACCTGAACAGACCTATAACCACTAAGGAAATTGAAGCAGTCATCAAAAATCTCCCAACAAACAAAATGCCAGGGGCAGATGGCTTCCCAGGGGAATTCTATCAGACATTTAAAGAAGAATTAATACCTATTCTCCTGAAACTGTTCCAAAAAATGGAAATGGAAGGAAAACTTCCAAACTCATTTTATAAGGCCACCATTACCTTCATCCCAAAACCAGACAAAGACCCCATCAAAATGGAGAATTACAGGGCGCCTGGGTGGCTCAGTTGGTTAAGCGACTGCCTTTGGCTCAGGTCATGATCCTGCAGTCCCTGGATTGAGTCCTGCATCGGGCTCCCTGCTTGGCAGGGAGTCTGCTTCTCCCTCTGACCTTCCCCCCATCTCATGTGCTCTCTCTCTCTCAAATAAATAAATAAAAATCTTTAAAAAAAAAAAGGAGAATTACAGACCAATATCCTTGATGAACATGAATGCAAAAATGCTCACCAAAATACTGGCCAATAGGATCCAACAGTACATTAAAAGGATTATTTGCCACGACCAAGTGGGATTTATCCCTGGGCTGCAAGGTTGGTTCAACATCTGCAAATCAAACAATGTGATACAATACATTAACAAAAGAAAGAACAAGAATCATATGATCCTCTCAATAGATGCAGAAAACGCATTTCACAAAGTACAGCATCCTTTCTTGATCAAAACTCTTTAGAGTATAGGGTAGAGGGTATATACTTCAATATCATAAAAGCCATCAATGAAAAACCTACAGCGAATATCATTCTCAATGGGGAAAAGCTGAGAGCTTTCCCCCTAAGGTCAGGAACGCGGCAGGGATGCCCACTATCACCACTGCTATTCAACATAGTATTAGAAGTCCTATCCACAGCAATCAGACAACAAAAAGAAATCAAAGGCATCCAAATTGGCAAAGAAGAAGTCAAGCTCTCACTCTTTGCAGATGATATGATACTTTATGTAGAAAACCCAAAAGACTCCACCCCAAAACTGCTAGGACTCATACAGGAAATCAGTAAAGTGGCAGGATATAAAATCAATGCACTGAAATCAGTGGCATTCCTATACACCAACAACAAGACAGAAGAGAGAGAAATGAAGGAGTCGATCTGATTTACAATTAACCCAAAACCATAAGATACCTAGGAATAAATTTAACCAAAGGGGCAAAGGATCTCTACTCAGAAAATTATAAAATCTCATGAAAGAAATTGAGGAAGACACAAAGAAATGGAAACACGTTCCATGCTCATGGATTGGAAGAATAAACATTGTGAAGATGTCAATGCTACCTAGAGCAATCGACACATTCAATGCAATCCCCATCAAAATACCATCCACTTTTTTCAAAGAAATGGAACAAATAATCCTAAAATTTGTGTGGAACCAGAAAAGACCCCGAATAGCCAGAGGAATGTTGAAAAAGAAAAGCAAAGCTGGTGGCATCACAATTCCGGACTTCCAGCTCTATTACAAAGCTGTCATCATCAAGACAGTATGGGACTGGCACAAAAACAGACACATAGATCAATGGAACAGAATTGACAGCCCAGAAATGGACCCTCAACTCTATGGTCAACTCATCTTTGACAAAGCAGGAAAGAATGTCCAATGGAAAAAAGACAGTCTCTTCAACAAATGGTGTTGGGGTAATTGGACAGCCACATGCAGAAGAATGAAACTGGACCATTTCCTTACACCACACACAAAAATAGACTCCAAATGGTTGAAAGACCTAAACGTGAGACAGGAGTCCATCAAAATCCTAAAGGAGAACACAGGCAGCAACCTCTTCGACCTCAGCTGCAGCAACTTCTTCCTAGAAACATTGCCAAAGGCAAGGGAAGCAAGGGCAAAAATGAACTATTGGGATTTCATCAAGATAAAAAGCTTTTGCACAGCAAAAGAAACAGTCCACAAAACCAAAAGACGAGACCGACAGAATGGGAGAAAATATTTGCAAATAACATATCAGATAAAGGGCTAGTATCCAAAATCTATAAAGAACTTATCAAACTCCACACCCAAAGAACAAATAATGCAATCAAGAAATGGGCAGAAGACATGAACAGACATTTTTCCAAAGAAGACATCCAAATGGCCAACAGACACATGAAGAAGTGCTCAACATCGCTTGGCATCAGGGAAATCCAAATCAAAACCTCAATGAGATACCACCTCACATCAGTCAGAATGGCTAAAATTAACAAGTCAGGAAATGACAGACGTTGGCGGGGATGTGGAGAAAGGGCAACCCTCCTACACTGTTGGTGGGAATGCAAGCTGGTGCAGCCCCTCTGGAAAACAGTATGGAGGTTCCCCAAACAGTTGAAAATAGAGCTGCCATATGATCCAGCAATTGCACTACTTGGTATTTACCCCCAAGATGCAAATGTCGGGATCCGAAGGGGTACGTGCACCCCAATGTTTATAGCAGCAATGTCCACAATAGCCAAACTGTGGAAAGAGCCAAGATGTCCACCGACAGATGAATGGATAAAGAAGTGGTATATATACACAATGGAATATTATGCAACCATCAAAAGGAATGAGGTCTTGCCATTTGCAATGACGTGGATGGAATTGGAGAGTGTTATGCTGAGTGAAATAAGTCAATCAGAGAAAGACATGTATCATATGACCTCACTGATATGAGCAATTCTTAATCTCAGGAAACAAACTGAGTGTTGCTGTAGTGGTGGGGGATGGGAGGGATGGGGTGGCTGGGTGATAGACATTGGGGAGGGTATGTGCTATGGTGATTGCTGTGAATTGTGCAAGACTGTTGAATCACAGATATGTACCTCTGAAACAAATAATGGAATATATGTTAAGAAAAAAAAAGAAGATAGCAGGAGGGGAGGAATGAAGGGGAGTAAATCAGAGGGGGAGACGAACCAGGAGAGACGATGGACTCTGAGAAACCAACTGAGGGTTCTAGAGGGGAGGGCGGTGGGGGGATGGGTTAGCCTGGTGATAGGTATTAGGGAGGGCACGTTCTGCGTGGAGCACTGGGTGTTATGCACAAACAATGAGTCATGGAACACTACATCAAAAACTAATGATGTAATGCATGGTGATTAACATAACAATAAAATATTAGAAAAAAAATAAGATTATAAACAATGGAGAGTACCAACGAAACTGAAAGACTATAGCATTTAAAAGAAAAAAAGGAATGTTCTGAGCAGGTATTTCTAGAAAAAAGTAAAGTAAAAATAAACATTAGCAAATGAATGTAACCCATATATATGCTAGAAGATTAAGTATGAAAATCTTATCAAAATCATTAATGAATTTGCAAAGTTACATTCAAAGCATGCATTTCTAGAAAACATAAATAACCCAATGTAAGAAAAAGTAGAAAATTTGAGTAAATCAATAAATTATATATATTTAATATGTAGTCGTCCTTTAAAATTAAGCACAAGATTCATGAGTTTTAATGTTCTGTTTTTATAAATGTTCAAGAAACAGACAATTCTAATCCAACAAGACCCTTTCAGAGCAGTAAGAGAAAAAAATGAACCTGAAATAACCTTGACAATAACACCTGACAGGGCCAGTGCAATAAATCAAAATTATAGACCTATCTCATTAATTAGAATACTTATAATAAACCTCAATAAAATATTGATAAATTGAAATCAATGCATAAAATATGATGCATCATAATAAAGTAATGTTTAACCCAGCATCATGAGGACGGTTTCATATTACAAAATCAATTAGTATAATTTAAAATCTTTTCTTTATTTATTTATTTAAGATTTTATTTATTTATTTAAGAGAGAGAGAGTGAGAGACAGTATGAGAGGGAAGAGGGTCAGAGGGAGAAGCAGACTCCCCGCCGAGCAGAGAGCCCGACGCGGGACTCGATCCCGGGACTCCAGGATCATGACCTGAGCCGAAGGCAGTCGCTTAACCAACTGAGCCATCCAGGCGCCCCAATTAGTATAATTTAAAAGTCAATGCCCATTCATGACAAAGCTATTACAGAACTAGGAACATAAAAAAGGTTCTTTAATTCATAAATTACGTCTTTCAGAAACCTATATCAGACATCATATTAAGTGTTATACCTTTATTTTTTTTAAAGAATTATTTATTTATTTATTTGAGAGAGAGAGAGAGAGAGAGAGAGAGAGTATGGGCTATAGGAGAGAACCACATGCAGACTCTGCACTGAGTGCGGAGCGGGAAGCGGGGTTTGATCTCACAACTCAGATCATGACCTGAGCAGAAACTAAGGTATTGTCGAGGATTTGGAGAAAGAGGAATCCCTGTGCACTGTTGGTGGGAATGCAAAGTTGTGCAGCCACTCTGGAAAACAGTATGGAGGTTCCTCCAAAAGTTACAAACGAACTACCTTTATGATCCTGCAACTGCACTACTGGGTATTTACCCAAAGAATATAAAAATACTAATTTAAAGTGATACATGCACCCCCAATGTGTATTGCAGCATTATCTACAATAGCCAAACTATGGAAACAGTGCAAGTGTTCATCACAGTTGAATGGATAAAGAACAGGTGGTATATATATACAATGGAGTATTACTCAGCCATAAAAAAAGAATGAAATTTTGCCATTTGCAAGGACGTGGATAGAGCTAAACAGTATTCTGCTAAGCAAAATATGTCAGTCAGGAAAGACAAATACCATATGATTGCACTCATACGTGGAATTTAAGAAACAAAACAAACGAGCATAGGGGAAAAAAAAGAGGGAAACCAAGAAACTGACCCTTAATTATAGAGAACACACTGTTGGTTACCAGAGGGGAGGTAGTGGGGGGAATGGGTGAAAGAGGTGATGGAGATTAAGGAGCACACTTGTGATGAGCACCGGGTGATGCATGGAAGTATTCAATCACTATATTGTACACCTGAAACTAATATTATACTGTATGTTAACAAACTAGAATTTAAATTTAAATAAAAATTTTAAAAAAGGGAAAATAGTCTTTGGAGCCTCATATAAATGCTAACTCTGCCACTTACTTGTTGTATAAACTTGGTTCAAGTTACTTGCTTTCTCTATGCCTCCGTCCACATTTGTATAATGGGTATAACAGCATCTTCCAAAGATGGGTGATTAATGAATAAAATGAGTTAATACACGTAAAGCTCTTAGCGTACTGTCTAACATTTTGTAAATATTATTAAACTATTTTATATATATATATATTTTTAAAAGATTTTATTCACTTGTTTGTCAGAGACAGAGAGAGTGCGAGTGCAGAAGCAGGGGGAGTGGCAGACAGAGGGAGAAGCAGGCTCCCCACTGAGCAGGGAGCCCGATGCGGAACTCGATTCCAGGACCCTGGGATCATGACCTGAGCAGAAGGCCGACGCATAACCAATTGAGCTGCCCAGGCGTCCCAGTAAACTATGACATTTATACAAGATACAATCCTATAGAGAGGTCACAATGAGTAACAAGAGATGTATCTTTCTGCAATGTTTTATTTTGTTAGAAAAATTTCTGACTCAAATGTTGCAACAGCTTTACATTTGGGTGACAGTGAAATGGGTTTTTGTAATATTACCCTCTGTACTTTTCTGCCTGTTTAAAATACATTCTAACTATAAGAACACAGTCAATTCGAAGATTTAGAATGTCTAAGAAGTAATAGCTCAAGGGTTACATTGAAATGGTGAAACAATCAGAATTATTAAATGCCCACTTTTTTTTTTATTTAAAGATTTTTATTTATTTATTTGACAGAGAGAGACACAGTGAGAGAGGGAACACAAGCAGGGAGAGTGGGAGAGGGAGAAGCAGGCTTCCCACGGAGCAGGGAACCCAATGCGGGGCTTGATCCCAGGACCCTGGGATCATAATCTGAGCCAAAGGCAGACGCTTAATGACTGAGCCACCCAGGCGCCCCTAAATACCCACTTTTTAATGTGGAGCTCCAGCTCAGTTCTGCAAAGCTGTACCCGAGTTACAGAAGCCATTTGAGGCACTTGAGCCATCTGAACCAAGCTTAGAGAAGGCACCAGACAAAAAGCATTATCTACTGGGCCAGAAACTGACACTGGATTCAAAGTTGATAAATCCGGTAATTTACTCTCTGTGAGGAAAAAAAATGATTTTCACCCCCTTCAAGGATCCCGAAGTGAAATTTACTCCAAGTTTCAATGAAGAATAATTGGAATATCTGTTTCTTTAATGAGTTGATGAAGGTTGGGAAAACAACCAAATGCAAATGTGATGTGGGGTGGGGGAACTGAGGAGGAAAACCTATTCCTCTGGAAAAAGGGTGACTTGAGGAGACAGAAAGTACACTCATGGTCCAGGCAGGTATTTGCCTATATTTGTTTCATCGTCTAATTAATTGGACACTTTTTCCACCTCAGCACCTTTTTGCATTACCTCTTTTAAAAATAGCATGCATTATTTTGAGTATCGCTGTCATAATATTTTTTATTTTGGAGATGCATGGCCGCCATGTTGCAATCACTCTGAAGACTGTGCAGTTTTTCATTGTTATTAAATATTTTATGTTATATTTCATGCACTTCTATAGACCTTTGAAGCTAATAGTTTAACTAGTGCCGGCTGATAGAATACATTATAAAGAAAGCTCATGAATTTATGAAGGAACATGCACATACCATTTCAGCAACTGGGGAAAATCAGGAGGAAGGATGGTGAAAACAAATGAATCATATTTTGGTCACACTGAAGTAACCATCTGAACCAAGCTCTTTGATGTTGGCAAGGCCCCAGGGCCAAGTGAATTTCATTCTTCAAAGAAATAGTTATATCAACCATAAAATCCCTTTTAGTGTTCTCAAGATTAGAACAGGGATGGAATGTAGATAACTTCCACTTCAGCACTGGTACTTAGAGATACC
The DNA here is from genome assembly GCF_003265705.2 of Callorhinus ursinus. Classification (NCBI taxonomy): domain Eukaryota; kingdom Metazoa; phylum Chordata; class Mammalia; order Carnivora; family Otariidae; genus Callorhinus; species Callorhinus ursinus. Next base: position 5,681,577 of record NW_027397126.1, read on the forward strand.
ATTACATAATCTATACTCTAGAATATGCTTGAAGGCAGAAAATGGCATTGATGATTGACGTTTGACAACTTATACATTTTCCCAAAAGCAGAGGACAGGAAAATCTGCTTGATCATTGCTTTTGCTCTGACCTCAGCTCCTGGCTGGTATGGAGACCCTCTTTCCCAGAAAGTGAAATGATGGCTGGGGAAAGTGAGCTCTTTGACTTAAGTAACTGGTCGTGCTCAACGAAGTCAGAGGACAACAAAAATATTCTCGCAAACCTCTCCTGCAAAGAACACAGAAGAATGGCTGCCATTGAAATGATACAGTTTTATAGACGGAATTCACACTGACTTTCTGAGCAGAATTTGAGTCCGTGACTTGAGGCATTTTTGCACCATGTTCCTTATATCTGGAACATATTTATCTTTCTTTCCATGTTAATCTGTTTAAATTCTATGCAGTTTTGATAAACCACCACCCTAGAAAGGTTTGACGGTCCCTCCCCATTTCCCCTTCTCTGACATCCCTGTCCCCCTGCTTGCAAAAGAAAAAGGAGGAAGAGAGGGAAGAGGAAGAGGAGAGGGCAGAGGAGGAGACGTCAAGGACCAGCAACAGAAACAAATAGCTCTTATTTACTGAGGGGTTACTGTGTAGGAGAAGGTGTCCTTCATATCCATGATCTAATTCGATTATCCCAATAACTCTCAGTAAGGAAATACTGCTATTATTACTATTTTACCGAGAAACATACAAGTACATCTTAGATGTTAACCATCCAAGGTCATTCATCTAATAATTAATGGCATCTAATTTCAAATTCGAGGTCTGTTTGAGGCCACTGCACTCCACTGCTTTCCTATGAGCTTCCTGAGGGCAGGACCTCTGTCTGATTCAATAGCTTGCAAGAATAAGAGCTGAACACTTTTATTTATTTTTTTTTTTGGCTAATTATATGCATGCAATGCAGAGAGCAAGAGGAAATAAGATATTACTTTCAGTATAAAAAAATATCAAGCTGAAAAAGGCTATATTACAAATGAATATTCTTTGGATAATAGTAATAATAGCATTAATAATTTTCATCTCTATAACCTTTTCCAGTTTCTGAAAATGTTCATATAGTGTAAAAGGCATGAAAAGTTCAAAACGTAGACCGTAAGTGCAATTTTAATTATTATTGTAACAATAGCTAAAGAGTGCATACACTCTACGATATATACATAAAAATACCTTTTAAAATAATTTGCCTTGACACAGAAAAAATAAATGTTGTATGTTAGGCTGCGAGATATTCAAATTGATTTTAAGAGATGTCTGAAATACTCAACACCTTTAAGCTCTGTAAAGGAACTCTATCAAAAGGGTTAGGTACTAGCATTGAGAATATCCACAATTAGGACATCATGATTAAATATTACGAAAGCATGCCAACACAGAATTGAAAGATGTCAAATGGAAAACCACACTTTTCATTCCACACAGACAATAATTCTCAGTCTGGGCTAAAATTAAAGAAAATTTCTCACTTAATTCTCAGAATCTTTTGTCCAGTTTTTGCTTCCAAAGGTAAAAACTGCTCTTCAGTAGATACTAGGAAAAAGGAACACCAACTTCTATTGCTTTGGCAGGTGCTATTGCTGCTGATTTCATAACCTAGCACAGCTCCTTGGCAAGACACACAGCTGACCAGATTTGCTGATAAAATGTGAGGCATCTTAAATTGTTAATTTATTGAACCCTATTCTTTAAGAGCTATGGAAGACTTATTCATACTGTGTTGAGTTTCTAAAAAATAGTCAAATGTAGACCACTTACAATTAATGGTAAAGAATGCCAATATTTTAAAGGCTAACCTGATATCATCCGTTCTGATATGGTGTGGCGAGTTTCACTTTTTAAACTGAAAAAAGAAAGGAAATGTGACACAATAGGAATGAGAAAAATGCGTGGCATGCAGTATCACCATGTAAGACAACAAGATCAGCAAAGACAATTTAGATAAGAACCACTGAAATGGGATAAAATTCAAGAAACTTTTTTTTTGGGCGCCTGGGTGGCTCAGTTGGTTAAGTGACTGCCTTCAGCTCAGGTCATGATCCTGGAGTCCCGGGATCGAGTC